>NC_092006.1:1304577-1444577 GCF_044704955.1 Pristiophorus japonicus
CCCCAATACCCTCCCACTCCACCCTGTACCCCAATAACCTCCCACCCTATCCCGTACCCCAACACCCCCTCACCCCCACCCCGTACCCCAACACCCCCTCACTCCACCCCATACCCCAACACCCCCTCACCCCATACCCCAATACCCTCCCACCCCCGCCCGTACCCCAACACCCCCTCACCACCACCCCGTACCCCAATACCCTCCCACCCCATCTCGTACCCCAACACAACCTCACCCCGTACCCCAATACCCTCCCACCCCCGCCCGTACCCCAACACCCCCTCACCACCACCCCGTACCCCAATACCCTCCCACCCCATCCCGTACCCCAACACCCCCTCACCCCCACCCTGTACCCCAACACCCCCCGTACCCGAATACCCTCCCACCCATCCCGTACCCCAACACCCCCTCGCCACCACCCCGTACCCCAACACCCCCTCGCCACCACCCCGTATCCCAATACCCTTCCATCCCGTACCCCAACACCCCCACCCTGTACCCCAATACCCTCCCATCCATCCCGTACCCCAACACCCCCTCACCCCCACCCCGTACCCCAACACCCCCTCACCCACATCCCGTACCCCAATACCCTCCCACCCATCCCGTACCCCAACACCCCTCACCCCCACCCCGTACCCCAACACCCCCTCACCCCCACCCCGTGCCCCAACACCACCTCGCCCCGTACCCAAACGCCCCCACCCCGTACCCCAACACCCCTCACCCCCACCCCGTACCCCAATACCCTCCCACCTCATCCCGTACCCCAACATCCCCTCACCCCCACCCCATACCCCAACACCCCCACCCCGTACCCCAACATCCCACCATGTACCCCAAAACCTCTCACCTTCGCCCCGTACCCCAATACCCTCCCACCCCCACCCCGTACCCCAACACCCCCACCCCGTACCCCGACACCCCCTCACCTCTACCCCATTCCCCAATACCCTCCCACCCACCCCATACCCCAACACCCCCACTCCGTACCCCAATACCCTCCCGTCCCCACCCGTACCCCAACACCCCCTCACCCCCAACCCGTACCCCAATACCCTCCCATCCCGTACCCCAACACCCCCTCTTACTCACCCCGTACCCCAATACCCTCCCAACCCGCACCCCAACACCCTCTCACCCCCACCCTGTACCCCAACACCCCCTCACCCCCACCCCGCACCCCAACACCCATCACCCCGTACCCCAACACCCCCACCCCAATACCCCCACCCCGCACCCCAACACCCCCTCACCCACCCCATACCCCGTGACCCAACATCCCCTCACCCCCATCCCGTACCCCAACACCCCTTCACCCCACACCGCACACCAATACCCCCTCACCCCCACCCCGTGCCCCAACAACCACTCACCTCCACCCCGTGCCTCAACACCCCCTCACCCCCACCCCGTATCCCAACACCCCCTCACCGTGCCCCAACACCCCCTCACCGTACCCCAACACCCCCTCACCCCCACCCCGTATCCCAACACCCCCTCACCGTGCCCGAACACCCCCTCACCCCCACCCCGTATCCCAACACCCCCTCACCGTGCCCCAACACCCCCTCACCCCCACCCCGTATCCCAACACCCCCTCACCGTGCCCCAACACCCCCTCACCCCCACCCCGTGCCCCAACACCCCCTTACCCCAACACCCCACCCCGTACCCCAACACCCTCTCACCCCACCCCGTTCCCCAACACCCCCTCACCCCCACCCCAAACCCCTTCACCCCCACCCCGTGCCCCAACACCCCCTCACCGTGCCCCAACACCCCCTCACCGTGCCCCAACACCCCCTCACCCCCACCCCGTACCCCAACACCCCCTCACCGTGCCCCAACACTCCCTCACCCCCACCCCATGCCCCAACACCCCCTCACCCCCACCCCGTGCCCCAACACCCCCTCACCCCCACCCCGTACCCCAACACCCCCTCACCGTGCCCCAACACCCCCTCACCCCCACCCCGTACCCCAACACTCTCTCACCCCACCCCGTTCCCCAACACCCCCTCATCCCCACCCCGTGCCCCAACACCCCCTCACCGTGCCCCAACACCCCCTCACCCCCACCCCATACCCCAACACCCCCTCACCCCCACCCCGTGCCCCAACACCGCACACCAATACCCCCTCACCCCCACCCCGTACCCCAACACCCCCACCCCGTACCCCAACACCCCCTCACCCCACCCCGTACCCCAACACCCCCTCACCTCCACCCCGTACCCCAACACCTTCTCAACCCCGTACCCCAACCCGCTCTCACCCCTCCCCCCACACCCCAAAACCCTCTCACCCCCCGTATTCCAACCCCCCGTACTCCAACATCTTCTCAACCCCGTACCCCAACCTGCTCTCACCCCTCCCCCATACCACAACACCCCCGTACCCCACCCCGTTCCCCAACAACCCCTCACCCAACACCCCAACATCTTCTCAACCCCCGTACCCCAACCCGCTCTCACCCCTTCCCCCAATACCCCAAACCCCTCTCACCCCCGTACCCCAACACCCTTACCCCCGCGTACCCCAACACCCTCTCACTCTCCGTACCCCAACACCCTCTCACTCTCCGTACCCCAACACCCTCTCACTCTCCATACCCCAACACACTCATCCCCCCGTACCCCAACACCCTCCCCACCCCGGTACCCCAACACCCTGCCACCCCCCCGTACCCAAACACTCGCACCCCTCCCCCGTACCCAGTATTTACAGGGGGTCCCCTGCATTTTGTCAGTATTTACAGGGGGTCCCCAGGAGTGTGTCGGTATTTACAGGGGGTCCCCTACATTTTGTCAGTATTTACAGGGGGGTACCCTGCATTGTGTCAGTATTTACAGGGGGTCCCCAGGAGTGTGTCAGTATTTACAGGGGGTCCCCAGGGAGTGTGTCAGTATTTACAGGGGGTCCCCGGGAGTGTGTCAGTATTTACAGGGGGTCCCCGGGAGTGTGTCAGTATTTACAGGAGGTCCCCGGGAGTGTGTCAGTATTTACAGGGGGTCCCCGGGAGTGTGTCAGTATTTACAGGGGATCCCCGGGAGTGTGTCAGTATTTACAGGGGTCCCCAGGAGTGTGTCGGTATTTACAGGGGGTCCCCGGGAGTGTGTCAGTATTTACAGGGGGTCCCCGGGAGTGTGTCAGTATTTACAGGGGGTCCCCGGGAGAGTGTCAGTATTTACAGGGGGTCCCCGGGAGTGTGTCAGTATTTACAGGGGGTCCCCGGGAGTGTGTCAGTATTTACAGGGGGTCCCCGGGAGAGTGTCAGTATTTACAGGGGGTCCCCGGGAGTGTGTCAGTATTTACAGGAGGTCCCCGGGAGTGTGTCAGTATTTACAGGGGGTCCCCAGGTGTGTGTCAGTATTTACAGGGGGTCCCCGGGAGTGTGTCAGTATTTACAGGGGGTCCCCGGGAGTGTGTCAGTATTTACAGGGGGACCCCGGGAGTGTGTCAGTATTTACAGGGGGACCCCGGGAGAGTGTCAGTATTTACAGGGGATCCCCGGGAGTGTGTCAGTATTTACAGGGGATCCCCGGGAGTGTGTTAAACCCTTTGACCTGCTCTTGGCCCATCTGTGCCTGATCCTTTGCTTCTGACTCACCGGGTGACTGTGGGAAACGTTATCTAACTGTGTTTATGAGCGTTCAGCTCCTGCAATCGGACATCCAATTTCCATCGTTAGTTTATGTAATGCCAGAAATAGGACACTGTCTGCTGGCACTCCTAACCCTGGGCCCACTCAGCAGGTCCTCCAGCTCCCTCTGCTGTCAAATCGCAGCTACTGCAGCATTATACCGAGCCATACAACAGCGGGGAGCTGTGACACTCGCAGACAGGGTCAGAGAGCGAGGGCGAGGGCCCGCGGGGGTGAGTGGTTCACGAGGACAAGGGGCCGCGGGGGCGGAGAGCGGGAGCAGGGGGGTTGTGAGGGCGAGGAGCCAGGGGGGTTGGAGAATGGGGGCGAGGGGATCGTGAGGGCGAGGGGCCGGAGAGCGGGGGCATGGGGGTTCGTGAGGGCGAGGGACTGCGGGGACAGAGAACGGGGGTAGGGGGTCATGAGGGCAAGGGGTCGGGAGAGCGGGAGCAGGGGGGTTGTGAGGGCGAGGGGCCGCGGGGGTTGTGGGGGCGAGAAGCCGCTGGGACGGAGAACGGGGGCGAGGGGGTCGTGAGGGAGAGAGGCTGCGGGGGGGCAGGGGAGCTCATGAGGGCGAAGGGTCCGAGGGCAGGGACACCCGAGAGTGGGGGTCCGGGGAATCACCTGGTTGAGGAGCGGTGTGATGGCATCATCGCTGCGGTCCAGAATGAGAAGCAAGGGTGGCACCTCGGTCCTGCGGAAGTCGAACAGTTCGTACTCCTTGGTGATGATTTGCTGCCGTGGGAACAGAGCGAACAAATCGTTCAAAGTAAAGAGGACATGAATCTGCCGAATAAATATTCCACACCTACCCCTGGACACACGACACCCTGCACTGTGCTGCCTTTTGTTTCATATTCTTTCCTGCTCAACGAGGTAAGGGATACAAGTGGAAAATACAACACGCATTACAGCCATCCAGAAAACACTCCCAGGGCAGGTACAGCTCGGGGTTAGATACAGAGTAAAGCTCCCTCTACACTGTCCCATTAAACACTCCCAGGGCAGGTACAGGGGGTTAGATACAGAGTAAAGCTCCCTCTACACTGTCCCATCAAACACTCCCAGGGCAGGTACAGCACGGGGTTAGGTACAGAGTAAAGCTCCCTCTACACTGTCCCATCAAACACTCCCAGGGCAGGTACAGGGGGTTAGATACAGAGTAAAGCTCCCTCTACACTGTCCCATTAAACACTCCCAGGGCAGGTACAGGGGGTTAGATACAGAGTAAAGCTCCCTCTACACTGTCCCATCAAACACTCCCAGGGCAGGTGCAGCACGGGGTTACATACAGAGTAAAGCTCCCTCTACACTGTCCCATCAAACACTCCCAGGGCAGGTACAGGGGGTTAGATACAGAGTAAAGCTCCCTCTACACTGTCCCATCAAACACTCCCAGGGCAGGTACAGGGGGTTAGATACAGAGTAAAGCTCCCTCTACACTGTCCCATCAAACACTCCCAGGGCAGGTACAGCACGGGGTTAGATACAGAGTAAAGCTCCCTCTACACTGTCCCATCAAACACTCCCAGGGCAGGTACGGCGCAGGGTTAGATACAGAGTAAAGCTCCCTCTACACTGTCCCATCAAACACTCCCAGGGCAGGTACAGCACGGGGTTAGATACAGAGTAAAGCTCCCTCTAAACTGTCCCATCAAACACTCCCAGGGCAGGTACGGCGCAGGGTTAGATACAGAGTAAAGCTCCCTCTACACTGTCCCATCAAACACACCCAGGGCAGGTACAGGGGGTTAGATACAGAGTAAAGCTCCCTCTACACTGTCCCATCAAACACTCCCAGGGCAGGTACAGCACGGGGTTAGATACAGAGTAAAGCTCCCTCTACACTGTCCCATCAAACACTCCCAGGGCAGGTACAGCACGGGGTTAGATACAGAGTGAAGCTCCCTCTACACTGTCCCATCAAACACTCCCAGGGCAGGTACAGGGGGTTAGATACAGAGTAAAGCTCCCTCTACACTGTCCTATCAAACACTCCCAGGGCAGGTACAGCGCAGGGTTAGATACAGAGTAAAGCTCCCTCTACACTGTCCCATCAAACACTCCCAGGGCAGGTACAGCACGGGGTTAGATACAGAGTAAAGCTCCCTCTACACTGTCCCATCAAACACTCCCAGGGCAGGTACAGCACGGGGTTAGATACAGAGTAAAGCTCCCTCTACACTGTCCCATCAAACACTCCCAGGGCAGGTACAGCACGGGGTTAGATACAGAGTGAAGCTCCCTCTACACTGTCCCATCAAACACTCCCAGGGCAGGTACAGCACGGGGTTAGATACAGAGTGAAGCTCCCTCTACACTGTCCCATCAAACACTCCCAGGGCAGGTACAGGGGGTTAGATACAGAGTAAAGCTCCCTCTACACTGTCCTATCAAACACTCCCAGGGCAGGTACGGCGCAGGGTTAGATACAGAGTAAAGCTCCCTCTACACTGTCCCATCAAACACTCCCAGGGCAGGTACAGCACGGGGTTAGATACAGAGTAAAGCTCCCTCTAAACTGTCCCATCAAACACTCCCAGGGCAGGTACGGCGCAGGGTTAGATACAGAGTAAAGCTCCCTCTACACTGTCCCATCAAACACACCCAGGGCAGGTACAGGGGGTTAGATACAGAGTAAAGCTCCCTCTACACTGTCCCATCAAACACTCCCAGGGCAGGTACAGCACGGGGTTAGATACAGAGTAAAGCTCCCTCTACACTGTCCCATCAAACACTCCCAGGGCAGGTACAGCACGGGGTTAGATACAGAGTGAAGCTCCCTCTACACTGTCCCATCAAACACTCCCAGGGCAGGTACAGGGGGTTAGATACAGAGTAAAGCTCCCTCTACACTGTCCCATCAAACACTCCCAGGGCAGGTACAGCATGGGGTTAGATACAGAGTAAAGCTCCCTCTACACTGTCCCATCAAACACTCCCAGGGCAGGTACAGCACGGGGTTAGATACAGAGTAAAGCTCCCTCTACACTGTCCCATCAAACACTCCCAGGGCAGGTACAGCACGGGGTTAGATACAGAGTAAAGCTCCCTCTACACTGTCCCATCAAACACTCCCAGGGCAGGTACAGCACGGGGTTAGATACAGAGTGAAGCTCCCTCTACACTGTCCCATCAAACACTCCCAGGGCAGGTACAGCACGGGGTTAGATACAGAGTGAAGCTCCCTCTACACTGTCCCATCAAACACTCCCAGGGCAGGTACAGGGGGTTAGATACAGAGTAAAGCTCCCTCTACACTGTCCTATCAAACACTCCCAGGGCAGGTACGGCGCAGGGTTAGATACAGAGTAAAGCTCCCTCTACACTGTCCCATCAAACACTCCCAGGGCAGGTACAGCACGGGGTTAGATACAGAGTGAAGCTCCCTCTACACTGTCCCATCAAACACTCTCAGGGCAGGTACAGCACGGGGTTAGATACAGAGTGAAGCTCCCTCTACACTGTCCCATCAAACACTCCCAGGGCAGGTACAGGGGGTTAGATACAGAGTAAAGCTCCCTCTGCACTGTCCTATCAAACACTCCCAGGGCAGGTACGGCGCAGGGTTAGATACAGAGTAAAGCTCCCTCTACACTGTCCCATCAAACACTCCCAGGGCAGGTACAGGGGGTTAGATACAGAGTAAAGCTCCCTCTACACTGTCCCATCAAACACTCCCAGGGCAGGTACGGCGCAGGGTAAGATACAGAGTAAAGCTCCCTCTACACTGTCCCATCAAACACTCCCAGGGCAGGTACAGCACGGGGTTAGATACAGAGTAAAGCTCCCTCTACACTGTCCCATCAAACACTCCCAGGGCAGGTACAGCACGGGGTTAGGTACAGAGTGAAGCTCCCTCTACACTGTCCCATCAAACACTCCCAGGGCAGGTACAAGGGGTTAGATACAGAGTAAAGCTCCCTCTACACTGTCCCATCAAACACTCCCAGGGCAGGTACAGCACGGGGTTAGATACAGAGTAAAGCTCCCTCTACACTGTCCCATCAAACACTCCCAGTGCAGGTACGGCGCAGGGTTAGATACAGAGTAAAGCTCCCTCTACACTGTCCCATCACACACTCCCAGGGCAGGTACAGCACGGGGTTAGATACAGAGTAAAGCTCCCTCTACACTGTCCCATCAAACACTCCCAGGGCAGGTACAGCACGGGGTTAGGTACAGAGTGAAGCTCCCTCTACACTGTCCCATCAAACACTCCCAGGGCAGGTACAGGGGGTTAGATACAGAGTAAAGCTCCCTCTACACTGTCCCATCAAACACTCCCAGGGCAGCTACAGCACGGGGTTAGATACAGAGTAAAGCTCCCTCTACACTGTCCCATCAAACACTCCCAGGGCAGGTACGGCGCAGGGTTAGATACAGAGTAAAGCTCCCTCTAAACTGTCCCATCAAACACTCCCAGGGCAGGTACAGCACGGGGTTAGGTACAGAGTGAAGCTCCCTCTACACTGTCCCATCAAACACTCCCAGGGCAGGTACAAGGGGTTAGATACAGAGTAAAGCTCCCTCTACACTGTCCCATCAAACACTCCCAGGGCAGGTACAGCACGGGGTTAGATACAGAGTAAAGCTCCCTCTACACTGTCCCATCAAACACTCCCAGTGCAGGTACGGCGCAGGGTTAGATACAGAGTAAAGCTCCCTCTACACTGTCCCATCACACACTCCCAGGGCAGGTACAGCACGGGGTTAGATACAGAGTAAAGCTCCCTCTACACTGTCCCATCAAACACTCCCAGGGCAGGTACAGCACGGGGTTAGGTACAGAGTGAAGCTCCCTCTACACTGTCCCATCAAACACTCCCAGGGCAGGTACAGGGGGTTAGATACAGAGTAAAGCTCCCTCTACACTGTCCCATCAAACACTCCCAGGGCAGCTACAGCACGGGGTTAGATACAGAGTAAAGCTCCCTCTACACTGTCCCATCAAACACTCCCAGGGCAGGTACGGCGCAGGGTTAGATACAGAGTAAAGCTCCCTCTAAACTGTCCCATCAAACACTCCCAGGGCAGGTACAGCGCAGGGTTAGATACAGAGTAAAGCTCCCTCTACACTGTCCCATCAAACACTCCCAGGGCAGGTTACAGGGGGTTAGATACAGAGTAAAGCTCCCTCTACACTGTCCCATCAAACACTCCCAGGGCAGGTACGGCGCAGGGTTAGATACTGAGTAAAGCTCCCTCTACACTGTCCCATCAAACACTCCCAGGGCAGGTACAGCACGGGGTTAGATACAGAGTAAAGCTCCCTCTACACTGTCCCATCAAACACTCCCAGGGCAGGTACAGGGGGTTAGATACAGAGTAAAGCTCCCTCTACACTGTCCCATCAAACACTCCCAGGGCAGGTACAGGGGGTTAGATACAGAGTAAAGCTCCCTCTACACTGTCCCATCAAACACTCCCAGGGCAGGTACGGCGCAGGGTTAGATACAGAGTAAAGCTCCCTCTACACTGTCCCATCAAACACTCCCAGGGCAGGTACGGCGCAGGGTTAGATACAGAGTAAAGCTCCCTCTACACTGTCCCATCAAACACTCCCAGGGCAGGTACAGCACGGGGTTAGATACAGAGTAAAGCTCCCTCTACACTGTCCCATCACACACTCCCAGGGCAGGTACAGCACGGGGTTAGATACAGAGTAAAGCTCCTAAGGGGCAAAAAACGTTAGTGGGAGTTGTGTACAGACCTCCAAACAGTAGTAGTGATGTTGGGGAGTGCATCAAACAGGAAATTAGGGGTGCATGCAATAAAGGTGCAGCAGTTATAATGGGTGACTTTAATATGCACATAGATTGGGCTAACCAAACTGGAAGCAATACGATGGAGGAGGATTTCCTGGAGTGCATAAGGGATGGTTTTCTAGACCAATATGTCGAGGAACCAACTAGGGGGGAGGCCATCTTAGACTGGGTGTTGTGTAATGAGAGAGGATTAATTAGCAATCTCATTGTGCGAGGCCCCTTGGGGAAGAGTGACCATAATATGGTGGAATTCTGCATTAGGATGGAGAATGAAACAGTTAATTCAGAGACCATGGTCCAGAACTTAAAGAAGGGTGACTTTGAAGGTATGAGGCGTGAATTGGCTAGGATAGATTGGCGAATGATACTGAATGGGTTGACTGTGGATGGGCAATGGCAGACATTTAGAGACCGCATGGATGAATTACAACAATTGTACATTCCTGTCTGGCGTAAAAATAAAAAAGGGAAGGTGGCTCAACCGTGGCTATCTAGGGAAATCAGGGATAGTATTAAAGCCAAGGAAGTGGCATACAAATTGGCCAGAAATAGCAGCGAACCTGGGGACTGGGAGAAATTGAGAACTCAGCAGAGGAGGACAAAGGGTTTGATTAGGGCAGGGAAAATGGAGTACGAGAAGAAGCTTGCAGGGAACATTAAGACGGATTGCAAAAGTTTCTATAGATATATAAAGAGAAAAAGGTTAGTAAAGACAAACGTAGGTCCCCTGCAGTCAGAATCAGGGGAAGTCATAACGGGGAACAAAGAAATGGCAGACCAATTGAACAAGTACTTTGGTTCAGTATTCACTAAGGAGGACACAAACAACCTTCCGGATATAAAAGGGGTCAGAGGGTCTAGTAAGGAGGAGGAACTGAGGGAAATCTTTATTAGTCGGAAAATTGTGTTGGGGAAATTGATGGGATTGAAGGCCGATAAATCCCCAGGGCCTGATGGACTGCATCCCAGAGTATTTAAGGAGGTGGCCTTGGAAATAGCGGATGCATTGACAGTCATTTTCCAACATTCCATTGACTCTGGATCAGTTCCTATCGAGTGGAGGGTAGCCAATGTAACCCCACTTTTTTAAAAAAGTAGGGAAGAGAGAAAACAGGGAATTATAGACCGGTCAGCCTGACCTCAGTAGTGGGTAAAGTGATGGAATCAATTATTAAGGATGTCATAGCAGCGCATTTGGAAAATGGTGACATGATAGGTCCAAGTCAGCATGGATTTGTGAAGGGGAAATCATGTTTGACAAATCTTCTGGAATTTTTTGAGGATGTTTCCAGTAAAGTGGACAAAGGAGAACCAGTTGATGTGGTATATTTGGACTTTCAGAAGGCTTTCGACAAGGTCCCACACAAGAGATTAATGTGCAAAGTTAAAGCACATGGGAATGGGAGTAGTGTGCTGACGTGGATTGAGAAATGGTTGTCAGACAGGAAGCAAAGAGTAGGAGTAAATGGGTACTTTTCAGAATGGCAGGCAGTGACTAGTGGGGTACCGCAAGGTTCTGTGCTGGGGCCCCAGCTGTTTACACTGTACATTAATGATTTAGACGAGGGGATCAAATGTAGTATCTCCAAATTTGCGGATGACACTAAGTTGGGTGGCAGTGTGAGCTGCGAGGAGGATGCTATGAGGCTGCAGAGTGACTTGGATAGGTTAGGTGAGTGGGCAAATGCATGGCAGATGAAGTATAATGTGGATAAATGTGAGGTTATCCACTTTGGTGGTAAAAAGAGAGACAGACTATTATCTGAATGGTGACAGATTAGGAAAAGGGAAGGTGCAACGAGACCTGGGTGTCATGGTATATCAGTCATTGAAGGTTGGCATGCAGGTACAGCAGGCGGTTAAGAAAGCAAATGGCATGTTGGCCTTCATAGCGAGGGGATTTGAGTACAGGGGCAGGGAGGTGTTGCTACAGTTGTACAGGGCCTTGGTGAGGCCACACCTGGAGTATTGTGTACAGTTTTGGTCTAACTTGAGGAAGGACATTCTTGCTATTGAGGGAGTGCAGCAAAGGTTCACCAGACTGATTCCCGGGATGGTGGGACTGACCTATCAAGAAAGACTGGATCAACTGGGCTTGTATTCACTGGAGTTCAGAAGAATGAGAGGGGACCTCATAGAAACGTTTAAAATCCTGACGGGTTTAGACAAGTTAGATGCAGGAAGAATGTTCCCAATGTTGGGGAAGTCCAGAACCTGGGGTCACAGTCTAAGGATAAGGGGTAAGCCATTTAGGACCGAGATGAGGAGAGACTTCTTCACCCAGAGAGTGGTGAACCTGTGGAATTCTCTGCCACAGAAAGTGGTTGGGGCCAATTCACTAAATATATTCAAAAGGGAGTTAGATGTAGTCCTTACTACTAGGGGGATCAAGGGGTATGGCGAGAAAGCAGGAATGGGGTACTGAAGTTTCATGTTCAGCCATGAACTCATTGAATGGCGGTGCAGGCTAGAAGGGCTGAATAGCCTGCTCCTGCACCTATTTTCTATGTTTCTATGTTTTACACTGTCCCATCAAACACTCGATGTGTTCATGATGTAGCCTCAGAAACTGACCCCTGAATCTACCAGTTATGGAAATTCAATTTCACAGGTGAGCCATGCTGTGGCGGTAGTTCAGAGTGTTCAGTTCGTGGATCCCGGGTGGGGTCTGAGAGGGACCACCGTTTACCACCGGCCAGTGACACAGTGGGCCCAACGATGCGATTCTGACCAGAAAGGAAGCTTCTTTTCATTATAAGCAGAGTCCAGTTCGGGCACGAGTGAATGAGGTGGAACAGTGGACCTTGTTGAGACAGGTGCACCCCTACAATATTCACCCACTGTTTCCACCATCGCCTGTAATGCTCCTCCAACAAGTGACCATTCTCACACACACAACACAAAAACTTGCTGCATCACCTTCACACTCTGCGCGAGCCTCTTCGCCATGTCCGAGGAGAGCTGGTAGCGGATCATGGGGCATTTCTTCAGCGACAGGAGCACCGCAGTCAGACCCTCGGTGGTCCTCGCCAGCAGTGCAGGGTTCCAGTTCCTACCCTGTTGGTAAGGGCACACGGCATTAACCCCTTCATACCCACAATCACATCACCTCAAACTGGTGTCCATGTGAAAAGGGACTTAACTATTTCTACCGATCACCGGTATCTCACACTCACAGGGCAGGTACAGCACGGGGTTAGATACAGAGTAAAGCTCCCTCTACACTGTCCCATCACACACTCCCAGGGCAGGTACAGGGGGTTAGATACAGAGTAAAGCTCCCTCTACACTGTCCCATCAAACACTCCCAGGGCAGGTACAGCATGGGGTTAGATACAGAGTAAAGCTCCCTCTACACTGTCCCATCACACACTCCCAGGGCAGGTACAGGGGGTTAGATACAGAGTAAAGCTCCCTCTACACTGTCCCATCAAACACTCCCAGGGCAGGTACAGCATGGGGTTAGATACAGAGTAAAGCTCCCTCTACACTGTCCCATCACACACTCCCAGGGCAGGTACAGGGGGTTAGATACAGAGTAAAGCTCCCTCTACACTGTCCCATCAAACACTCCCAGGGCAGGTACAGCATGGGGTTAGATACAGAGTAAAGCTCCCTCTACACTGTCCCATCACACACTCCCAGGGCAGGTACAGGGGGTTAGATACAGAGTAAAGCTCCCTCTACACTGTCCCATCAAACACTCCCAGGGCAGGTACAGCATGGGGTTAGATACAGAGTAAAGCTCCCTCTACACTGTCCCATCACACACTCCCAGGGCAGGTACAGGGGGTTAGATACAGAGTAAAGCTCCCTCTACACTATCCCATCAAACACTCCCAGGGCAGGTACAGCACGGGGTTAGATACAGAGTAAAGCTCCCTCAACACTATCCCATCAAACACTCCCAGGGCAGGTACAGCACAGGGTTCGATACAGAGTAAAGCTCTCTCTATACTGTCCCATCAAACACTCCCAGGGCAGGTACAGCACGGGGTTAGATACAGAGTAAAGCTCCCTCTACACTGTCCCATCAAACACTCCCAGGGCAGGTGCAGCACGGGGTTAGATACAGAGTAAAGCTCCCTCTACACTGTCCCATCAAACACTCCCAGGGCAGGTACAGCATGGGGTTAGATACAGAGTAAAGCTCTCTCTACACTGTCCCATCAAACACTCCCAGGGCAGGTACACGGGGTTAGATACAGAGTAAAGCTCCCTCTGCGCTGTCAGGTCAATCTTCCCCTGCACTCCCCCTCTCAGATGATTAAAAATCCTGCTGAGCCACTGATCGATGGGTCCCGAGGCTAACACTCGCGTAGAGAGCTTGTACTGAATTTACCAGCAGCACAATCTTCACTGGGAAGAGCTGGAGTCACATCTCCTTCAGCAACAACATTGCACACACCCCAACACCAGGCAGGGAGATGGAATCACACACACACCCCCACAGATACACCAGGCAGGGAGGGGGAATCACACACACCCCCACAGATACACCAGGCAGGGAGGGGGAATCACACACACACCCCCAGATACACCAGGCAGGGAGGGGGAATCACACACACACCCCCACAGATACACCAGGCAGGGAGGGGGAATCACACACACACCCCCACAGATACACCAGGCAGGGAGGGGGAATCACACCCCCCCCCACAGATACACCAGGCAGGGAGGGGGAATCACACACCCCCCCACAGATACACCAGGCAGGGAGGGGGAATCTCACACACACCCCCACAGATACACCAGGCAGGGAGGGGGAATCTCACACACACCCCCACAGGTACACCAGGCAGGGAGGGGGAATCTCACACACACCCCCACAGGTACACCAGGCAGGGAGGGGGAATCACACACACCCCCCCACAGATACACCAGGCAGGGAGGGGGAATCACACACACACACCCCCAGATACACCAGGCAGGGAGGGGGAATCACACACACACACCCCCAGATACACCAGGCAGGGAGGGGGAATCACACACACACACCCCCAGATACACCAGGCAGGGAGGGGGAATCACACACACACACCCCCAGATACACCAGGCAGGGAGGGGGAATCACACACCCCGCCACAGATACACCAGGCAGGGAGGGGGAATCACACACACACCCCCACAGATACACCAGGCAGGGAGGGGGAATCACACACACCCCCACAGAGACACCAGGCAGGGAGGGGGAATCACACACCCCGCCACAGATACACCAGGCAGGGAGGGGGAATCACACACACACACCCCCACAGATACACCAGGCAGGGAGGGGGAATCACACACACACCCCCACAGATACACCAGGCAGGGAGGGAGAATCACACACACACCCCCACAGATACACCAGGCAGGGAGGGGAAATCACACACACACCCCCACAGATACACCAAGCAGGGAGGGAGAATCACACACACACACCCCCAGGTACACCAGGCAGGGAGGGGGAATCACACACCCCGCCACAGATACACCAGGCAGGGAGGGGGAATCACACACACACACCCACAGATACACCAGGCAGGGAGGGGAAATCACACACACCCCCCCACAGATACACCAGGCAGGGAGGGGGAATCACACACACACCCCCAAAGATACACCAGGCAGGGAGGGGGAATCACACACACCCCCCCACAGATACACCAGGCAGGGAGGGGGAATCACTCACACACACCCCCACAGATACACCAGGCAGGGAGGGGGAATCACACACCCCCCCCACAGATACACCAGGCAGGGAGGGGAAATCACACACACACACCCCCACAGATACACCAGGCAGGGAGGGGAAATCACACACACACCCCCACAGATACACCAGGCAGGGAGGGGGAATCTCACACACACCCCCACAGATACACCAGGCAGGGAGGGGGAATCACACACACCCCCACAGATACACCAGGCAGGGAGGGGGAATCACACACACCCCCACAGATACACCAGGCAGGGAGGGGGAATCACACACACACCCTCACAGATACACCAGGCAGGGAGGGGGAATCACACACACCGACACCCGCTGTCTGCTTACCTGAGCGCAGCCTGTGAGATTGAGGGAAAACACGTGAGGACTCACAGCGATAAAATCTCCATAAAACTCCTAAAACAGCAAGATCGAGAGAGGTGAAGGAGAGGCGAACGAGAATCCGTCAGAGCATGTTCACCGTGTTAAAGGGGACACTGACCCAGTTAGAGGGTTAAAGGGGACACGGGCCCAGTTATGGAGGGTTAAAGGGGACACGGGCCCAGTTACGGAGGCTTAAAGGGGACACGGACCCAGTTGCAGAGGGTTAAAGGGGACACGGACCCAGTTGCAGAGGGTTGAAGGGGACACGGACCCAGTTGCAGAGGGTTAAACATAGAAAATAGGTGCAGGAGTAGGCCATTCGGCCCTTCGAGCCTGCACCACCATTCAATATGATCATGGCTGATCATTCCCTCAGTACTCCTTTCCTGCTTTCTCTCCATACCCCTTGAGCCGTAAGGGCCTTATCTAACTCCCCCTTCAATATATCCAATGAACTGGCATCAAAAACTCTCTGCGGTAGGGAATTCCACAGGTTCACAATTCTCTGAGTGAAGAAGTTTCTCCTTATCTCGGTCCTAAATGGCTTACCCCTTATCCTAAGACTGTGTCCCCTGGTTCTGGACTTCCCCAACATCGGGAACATTCTTCCCGCATCTAACCTGTCCAGTCCCGTCAGAATTTTATATATTTCTATGAGATCCCCTCTCATTCTTCTAAACTCCAGTGAATACAGGCCCAGTCAATCCAGTCTCTCCTCATATGTCAGTCCTGCCATCCCGGAAATCAGTCTGGTGAACCTTCGCTGCACTCCCTCAATAGCAAGAACGTCCTTCCTCAGATTAGGAGACCAAAACTGTACACAATATTCCAGGTGAGGCCTCACTAAGGCCCTGGACAACTGCAGTAACACCTCCCTGCTCCTATATGCAAATCCCCTCGCTATGAAGGCCAACATACCATTTACCATCTTCACTGCCTGCTGTACCTGCATGCCAACTTTCAACGACTGATGTACCATGACACCCAGGTCTCGCTGCACCTCCCCTTTTCCTAATCTGCCACCATTCAGATAATATTCTGCTTTCGTGTTTTTGCCCCCAAAGTGGATAACCTCACATTTATCCACATTATACTGCAGCTGCCATGCGTTTTCCCACTCACCTTGTTGTGTATCTGTAAAGCATGCACTCTCATGTTCCGCCACCAGGGAGCTCATCCCCTGAAGTCCCAAGGGATCCCAGCATCCCTTGGGAGCACTGTATTTCAGCCAGCCCCCCAAGGCCTGTTCCTCACTCTGGAGTGTCTTAATAAAGACTGAGGTCACTGTTACTTTAACCTCCCTGTGTGCAGTCTCATCTGTTAGGAACACAAAAACTGGCGACGAGTATACGAATCCAACGCAAAGATGCAGCAAACTGTGGGCATCCTGGAGAAGTTCTCGGAGGGTGAGGACTGGGAAGCCTATGTCGAACGGCTAGACCAGTACTTTGTAGCCAACGAGCTGGATGGAGAAGGAAGCGCTGCAAAAAGGAGAGCGGTTCTCCTCACGGTCTGCGGGGCACCGACCTACAGCCTCATGAAGAATCTTCTGGCTCCAGTGAAACCCACACATAAGTCGTATGAGGAGCTGTGTACACTAGTTCGGGGGCATCTTAACCCGAGGGAGAGCGTGCTGATGGCGAGGTATCGGTTCTACACGTGCCAGCGATCTGAAGGTCAGGAAGTGGTGAGCTACGTCGCCGAGCTAAGGCGACTTGCAGGACAATGAGAGTTTGATGGCTACCTGGAGCAAATGCTCAGAGACTTTTTTGTACTGGGCATTGGCCACGAGATCATCCTACGAGAACTTTTGACTGTAGAGACACCGACCCTCAGTAAGGCCATTGCGATAGCACAGGCGTTTACGTCCACCAGTGATAACACCAAACAAATCTCTCAGCACACAAATGCTTGCAATGTTCATAAATTAACTGGAACTGTGTTTGCGAGCAGAAATGTACAGGGCAGAAACCACGAGTCTGCAACTGCCAGCAGGCCTCAGGTGACCCAGATGACTCAGAGTCAGCAACAAAGGATGAATGCAAGGCAAATCACACCTTGTTGGCATTGTGGAGGCTTCCATTCAGCCTATTCATGCCACTTCAAAGGGTATATTTGCAAGAGCTGTGGAACAATGGGGCACGTCCAACGAGCTGCAAGCTCTGCAAAACCTGCTAACCACCACGTGGCAGAGGAAGATCGGTCCATGGTGGATCAAAGCAATTTCGAGCCTCAGAGAGAGGAGGCAGATGCTGAAGTACACTGGGTTCACACATTTTCGACGAAATGTTCACCTATAATGCGAAACGTAAAATTGAATGACTTACCCGTAGCCATGGAACTGGACACTGGCGCGAGTCAATCCATCATGAGTAAAAAGATGTTTGAGAGACTGTGGTGCAACAAAGCACTCAGACCAGCCCTGAGTCCCATCCACACAAAACTGAGAATGTACACCAAAGAGCTTATCACTGTCCTGGGCAGCGCCATGGTCAAGGTCACCTACGAGGGCACAGTGCACGAACTGCCACTCTGGATTGTCCCGGGCGATGGCCCCACACTGCTTGGAAGGAGCTGGCTGGGCAAAATCCGCTGGAACTGGATGACATCCGAGCTCTATCACATGTCGATGAGGCCTCATGTACCCAGGTTCTTAACAAATTTCCTTCCCTTTTTGAGCCAGGCATTGGAAACTTTTCCGGGGCAAAGGTGCGGTTCCACTTGGTCCCAGAGGCACGACCCATTCACCACAAGACGCGAGCGGTACCTCACATGATGAGGGAGAGTGTGGAAATCGAGCTGGACAGGCTGCAACATGAGGGCATCATCTCCCCAGTGGAATTCAGCGAGTGGGCCAGCCCGATTGTTCCAGTACTCAAAAGTGATGGCACGGTCAGGATTTGTGGCGATTATAAGTAACTATTAATCATTTCTCGCTACAGGACCAATACCCGCTACCTAAGGCAGACGACCTATTTGCGACGCTGGCAGGAGGCAAGACGTTCACCAAGCTCGACCTGACTTCGGCCTACATGACGCAGGAGCTGGAGGAGTCTTCGAAGGGCCTCACCTGCATCAACACGTACAAGGGACTGTTCATCTACAACAGATGCCCGTTGGAATTCGGTCGGCTGCAGCAATCTTCCAGAGAAACATGGAAAGCCTACTCAAGTCGGTACCACACACGGTGGTCTTTCAGGACGACATATTGGTCACGGGTCAGGACACCGTCGAGCACCTACAAAACCTGGAGGAGGTCCCTCCAGCGACTGGAACGCGTAGGGCTGCAGCTGAAGAGATCGAAATGTATCTTCATGGCAACAGAAGTCGAGATTTTCGGAGAAAGATCGCGGTGGACGACATTCAGCCCACAGACGCCAAGACAGAGGCTATCAGGAACGCGTACAGGCCACAGAAGGTCACGGAGCTGCGGTCGTTCCTGGGACTCAACTCGTTTGGTAACTTCCTACCGGGGTTAAGCACCTTCTTCGAGCTCCTACATGTGTTATTGTGTAAAGGTGAGAACTGGGTATGGGGGGAAAAAAACCAAGTAATTGCTTTTGAGAAAGCCAGAAACATTTTATGGTCCAACAAGCTCCTTGTATTGTATATCCCGTGTAAAAGACTTGTGCTAGCATGTGATGCGTCGTCGTACGGAGTTGGGTGTGTAATACAACAAGCTAACGTTGCGGGGAAGTTGCAACCTGACGCCCAAGATTCCAGGAGCTTGTCCAAGACCGAGAGGGCCTACAGCATGATTGAGAAAGAGGCATTAGCATGTGTGTTCGGGGTAAAGAAAATGCATCAGTACGTGTTTGGCCTCAAATTTGAGCTGGAAACCGATCACACGCCCCTCATATCCCTGTTCACTGAAAACAAGGGGATAAATACTAATGCCTCAGCCCGCATACAAAAGGTGGGCACTCGCGCTATCAGCATATAACTATACCATCTGCCACAGGCCAGGCACCGAGAACTGTGCGGATGCTCTCAGTCGGCTACCATTGCCCACCACGGGGGTGGAAATAGCGCAGCCTGCAAACTTGTTAATGGTGGCGCAGCCCGCAGACTTGTTGATGGTCATGGAAGCGTTTGAAAATGATAAATCACCTGTCACGGCCCGCCAGATTAGGACTTGGACCAGCCAAGATCCTCTGCTGTCCCTAGTAAAAAACTGTGTACTGCATGGGAGCTGGGCCAGCATCCCTGTTGAAATGCAAGAGCTAATCAAGCCGTTCCAGCGGCGAAAGGATGAGCTGTCCATTCAGGCAGACTGCCTGTTGTGGGGTAACCGCATAGTGCTATCCAAAAAGGGCAGAGAGACATTCATCTCGGATCTCCACAGCACACACCCGGGTATAGTAATGATGAAAGCGATAGCCAGATCCCACGTGTGGTGACCCGGTATCGACTCTGACTTAGAGTCCTGTGTACTGCAATGCAGCGTGTGTGCTCAGTTGAGCAATGTGCCCAGAGAGGCACCACTAAGTTTGTGGTCCTGGCCCTCCAGACCATGGTCGAGGATCCATGTTGACTGTGCGGGCCTGTTTCTCGGTAAAATGTTCCTGGTGGTGATGGATGCTTTTTCAAAATGGATTGAATGTGAAATAATGTCGGGAAGCACCGCCACTGCCACCATTGAAAGCCTGAGGGCCATGTTTGCCACCCACGGCCTGCCTGACATACTGGTCAGTGACAATGGGCCATGTTTCACCAGTGCCAAATTTAAAGAATTCATGACCCGCAATGGGATCAAACATGTAGCCAATGTAACCCCACTTTTTAAAAAAGGAGGGAGAGAGAAAACAGGGAATTATAGACCGGTCAGCCTGACATCGGTAGTAGGCAAAATGATGGAATCAATTATTAAGGATGTCATAGCAGTGCATTTGGAAAGAGGTGACATGATAGGTCCAAGTCAGCATGGATTTGTGAAAGGGAAATCATGCTCGACAAATCTTCTGGAATTTTTTGAGGATGTTTCCAGTAAAGTGGACAAGGGAGTACCAGTTGATGTGGTATATTTGGACTTTCAGAAGGCGTTCGACAAGGTCCCACACAAGAGATTTATGTGCAAAGTTAGAGCACATGGGATTGGGGGTAGTGTGCTGACATGGATTGAGAACTGGTTGTCAGACAGGAAGCAAAGAGTAGGAGTAAATGGGCACTTTTCAGAATGGCAGGCAGTGACTAGTGGGGTACCGCAAGGTTCTGTGCTGGGGCCCCAGCTGTTTACACTGTACATTAATGATTTAGATGAGGGAATTAAATGTAGTATCTCCAAATTTGCGGATGACACTAAGTTGGGTGGCAGTGTGAGCTGCGAGAAGGATGCTGTGAGGCTGCAGAGCGACTTGGATAGGTTAGGTGAGTGGGCAAATGCATGGCAGATGAAGTATAATGTGGATAAATGTGAGCTTATCCACTTTGGTGGTAAAAACAGAGAGACAGACTATTATCTGAATGGTGACAGATTAGGAAAAGGGGAGGTGCAAAGAGACCTGGGTGTCATGGTACATCAGTCATTGAAGGTTGGCATGCAGGTGCAGCAGGCGGTTAAGAAAGCAAATGGCATGTTGGCCTTCATAGCGAGGGGATTTGAGTACAGGGGCAGGGAGGTGTTGCTACAGTTGTACAGGGCCTTGGTGAGGCCACACCTGGAGTATTGTGTACAGTTTTGGTCTCCTAACCTGAGGAAGGACATTCTTGCTATTGAGGGAGTGCAGCGAAGGTTCACCAGACTGATTCCCGGGATGGCGGGACTGACCTATCAAGAAAGACTGGATCAACTGAGCTTGTATTCACTGGAGTTCAGAAGAATGAGAGGGGACCTCATAGAAACATTTAAAATTCTGACGGGGTTAGACAGGTTAGATGCAGGAAGAATGTTCCCGATGTTGGGGAAGTCCAGAACCAGAGGTCACAGTCTAAGGATAAGGGGTAAGCCATTTAGGACCGAGATGCGGAGGAACTTCTTCACCCAGAGAGTGGTGAACCTGTGGAATTCTCTGCCACAGAAAGTTGTTGAGGCCAATTCACTAAATATATTCAAAAAGGAGTTAGATGAAGTCCTTACTACTCGGGAGATCAAGGGGTATGGTGAGAAAGCAGGAATGGAGTACTGAAGTTGCATGTTCAGCCATGAACTCATTGAATGGCGGTGCAGGCTAGAAGGGCCGAATGGCCTACTCCTGCACCTATTTTCTATGTTTCTATGTCACCTCGGCCCCGTTTAAACCAGCCTCCAATGGGCAGGCAGAGCGGGCAGTACAAACAATCAAACAGAGCCTTAAACGAGTCACAGAAGGCTCACTCCAAACCCGCCTGTCCCGAGTACTGCTCAGCTACCACACGAGACCCCACTCGCTCACAGGGGTGCCCCCGGCTGAGCTACTCATGAAAAGGACACTTAAAACCAGACTCTCACTGGTTCACCCCAACCTGCATGATCAGGTAGAGAGCAGGCGGCAGCAACAAAATGTAAACGATGGTCGCGCCACTGTGTCACGGGAAATTGATCTGAATGACCCTGTGTATGTGCCAAACTATGGACATGGTCCCAAGTGGATCGCAGGCACGGTGATAGCTAAAGAAGGGAGCAGGGTGTTTGTAGTCAAACTAGACAATTGACAAATTTGCAGAAAGCACCTGAACCAAACGAGGCTGCGGTTCACAGACTGCCCTGAACAACCCACAGCAGACACCACCTTTTTCGAGCCCAAAACACACACCCAAAGGATCAACGACACCACGCCGGACCAGGAAATCGAACCCATCACGCCCAACAGCCCAGCAAGGCCAGGCTCACCCAGCAGCCCTGCAGGGCCAACAACACGCCAGCCCAGCGAGGGCACAGCCAACACACCAGAACAGACATTTGTACCGAGGCGGTCCACCAGGAAAAGAAAGGCTCCCGACCGCCTCATCTTGTAAATAGTTTTCACTTTGTCTTTTGGGGGGGGGGGGGGGGAAGTGATGTTCTGTATCTGTAAAGCATGCATTCCCATGTTCCGCCACCAGGGAGCACATCCTCTGAAGTCCCAAGGGATCCCAGCATCACTTGGGAGCACTGTATATAAGCCGGCCCCTAAGGCCTGTTCCTCACTCTGGAGTGTCTTAATAAAGACCGAGGTCACTGTTACTTTAACCTCCCTGTGTGCAGCCTCATCTGTGTTAGGAACACAACACACCTAACCTGTCCAAGTCACCCTGCAGCCTTTTAGCATCCTCCCCACAGCTCACACCGCCACCCAGCTTAGTATCATCTGAAAACTTAGAGATATTACACTCAATTCCCTCATCCAAATCATTAATGTATATTGTAAATAGCTGGGGTCCCAGCACTGAGCCCTGCGGTACCCCACTAGTCACTGCCTGCCATTCTGAAAAGGACCCGTTTATCCCGACTCTCTGCTTCCTGTCTGCCAACCAGTTCTCTATCCACGTGAGTTCATTACCCCCAATACCATGTGCTTTGATTTTGCACACCAATCTCTTGTGTGGGACCTTGTCAAAAGCCTTTTGAAAGTCCAAATACACCACATCCACTGGTTCTCCCTTGTCCACTCTGCTAGTTACATCCTCAAAAAATTCTAGAACATTTGTCAAGCAGAATTTCCCTTTCATAAATCCATGCTGACTTGGGCCAATCCCGTCACTGCTTTCCAAATGTGCTGCTATTTCATCTTTAATAATTGATTCCAACATTTTCCCCACAACTGATGTCAGGCTAACCGGTCTATAATTACCCGTTTTCTCTCTCCCTCATTTTTTAAAAAGTGGTGTTACATTAGCTACCCTCCAGTCCATAGGAACTGATCCAGAGTCAATAGACTGTTGGAAAATGATTACCAATGCATCCACTATTTCTAGGGCCACTTCCTTAAGTACTCTGGGATGCAGACTATCAGGCCCCGGGGATTTATCGGACTTCAATCCCATCAATTTCCCCAACACAATTTCCTGACTAATAAGGATATCCTTCAGTTCCTCCTCCTCACTAAACCCACTGTCCCTGAGTATTTCCGGAAGGTTATTTTTGTCTTACTTCGTGAAGACAGAACCAAAGGGGACACGGAGCCAGTTAGAGAGGGTTAAAGGGGACACGGAGCCAGTTACAGAGGGTTAAAGGGGACACGGAGCCAGTTACAGAGGGTTAAAGGGGACACAGAGCCAGTTACAGAGGGTTAAACGAGACACGGAGCCAGTTACAGAGGGTTAAAGGGGACACGGAGCCAGTTACAGAGGGTAAAGGGGACACGGAGCCAGTTACAGAGGGTTAAAGGGGACACGGAGCCCGTTAGAGGGTTAAAGGGGACACAGACCCCGTTACAGAGGGTTAAAGGGGACACGGAGCCAGTTACAGAGGGTGAAAGGGGACACGGAGCCAGTTACAGAGGGTTAAAGGGGACATGGACCCAGTTACAGAGGGTTAAAGGGGACATGGACCCAGTTACAGAGGGTTAAAGGGGACCCGGACCCAGTTACAGAGGGTTAAAGGGGACCCGGACCCAGTTACAGAGGGTTAAAGGGGACCCGGACCCAGTTACAGAGGGTTAAAGGGGACCCGGACCCAGTTACAGAGGGATCCCCTTTATAATGCCCCCCCTCACCAGTCCCGCCCTCAGTTAATGAAAGGGATGGAGCCGATCGCCACACACCTGAACTTCAGAGACGACCTCTTGCTCATCAGCCTCCGCCAGGGACTTAATGTCGCTCTTACTGATCACATTACTGAAATCTGCAACAGAGAGTCGGAGACAGAGTGAGGGAGGCTGGCAGCCAGCGATGGAAACTCAACCCAACACTGGGGGACAGCAAGAGCCCACTCCATGCTCTACCGCAAGCCCACGAGATCCAGACCAGAGAGAGCAGCAGGGACGCAGGTTCCACCCCCGGCCTGTGTCCTGGGGAGGGTCACTGGGATCCCGGGGAGAGCCCCTGGGAAGGGGACCCCGGGGAGAGGAGACCCCCTGGGGAGGGGACACTGAGACCCCGAGGAGAGCCCCAGGGGAGGGGACACTAGGGCCCTGTGGAGTCTCCCTGGGGAGGGGAGACGGGGACCCTGGGGAGGGGAGACCCCCTGGGGAGGGGACACTGAGACCCCGGGGAGAGCCCCTGGGGAGGGGAGACCCCCTGGGGAGGGGACACTGAGACCCCGGGGAGAGCCCCTGGGGAGGGGACACTGAGACCCCGAGGAGAGCCCCAGGGGAGGGGACACTGGGGCCCTGGGGAGAGCCCCTGGGGAGGGGAGACCCCCTGGGGAGGGGACACTGAGACCCCGGGGAGGGGACACTGAGACCCCGGGGAGAGCCCCTGGAGAGGGGACACTGAGACCCTGTGGAGAGCCCCTGGGGAGGGGAGACCCCCTGGGGAGGGGACACTGAGACCCCGGGGAGAGCCCCTGGGGAGGGGAGACCCCCTGGGGAGGGGACACTGAGACCCCGGGGAGAGCCCCAGGGGAGGGGACATTGGGGCCCTGGGGAGAGCCCCAGGGGAGGGGACACTGGGGTCCTGGGGAGAGCCCCAGGGGAGGGGACACTGGGGTCCTGGGGAGGGGAGACTGTCGAGACCCCCGGCCGAGTGTTATCCCTCCTTGAGCTCAGGCCCTGCAGCCTCGAGCTGGGACCTAGGCAGAGGCCGGGGACAACCCTGGGCTTCGCTGCTCAACAGCTCGTGCCCACTGAGCCATCGGGAGAGCTGCTGCACCCACATAACCTGCGGTCAGTGAGGGGACTGTCGATACTCACAGACAAAGAACAGGCCGTACTTGGGTCGTCGTAGCTCCTGGATCAGAAGCTCCACGTTTTCCTGGAGAATGGAAGTGAGCAGTTACAGGAGGCAAAGTGCAGCTCGTGTCCAGCAACCTGAACCCCATCTCACAGCAACCCCCCCCTCCCCCACAACCCCACTGTCTCAGCACATGCCCCCACCTCACCGTGACCCCACAACCCCACCGTGACCCCACAACCCCACCTCGCCGTGACCCTCACCCCACCTCGACCCCATAACCCCACCTCATCGTGACCCCACAACCCCACCGTGACCCCAAAACCCCACCTCACCGTGACCCCACAACCCCGTTACCCCACAACACCATGACCCCACAACCCCACCTCGCTGTGACCCCACAGCCCCACCATGACCCCACAACCCCACCTCATCGTGACCCCACAACCCTGTTACCCCACAACCCCACCTCATCGTGACCCCACAACCCCACCTCATCGTGACCCCACAACCCCACCGTGACCCCACAACCCCACCTCGCCGTGACCCCACAACCCCACCTCGCCGTGACCCCACAACCCCGCCGTGACCCCACAACCCCGCCTCGCCGTGACCCCACAACCCCACCTCATCGTGACCCCACAACCCCACCACCCCACAACCCCACCTCGCCATGACCCCACCACCCCACCGTGACCCCACAACCTCACCGTGACCCCACAACCCCGCCGTGACCCCACAACCCCACCGTGACCCCACAACCCCACCGTGACCCCACAACCCCACCTCACCGTGACCCCACAACCCCACCGTGACCCCACAACCCCACCTCGCCGTGACCCCACAACCCCACCGTGACCCCACAAACCCACCTCACCGTGACCCCACAACGACCCCAAAACCCCACCTCGACCCCAAAACCCCACCGTGACCCCACAATCTCACCTCATCGTGACCCCACAGCCCCACCTCGCCATGACCCCACAACCCCGTGACCCCACAAACCCACCTCGCTGTGACCCCACAACTCCACCGTGACCCTCACCCCACCTCACCGTGACCCCACAACCCCATGACCCCACAACCCCACCTCACCGTGACCCCACAACCCCACCTCACCGTGACCCCACAACCTCACCGTGAACCCACAACCCCACCTCACCGTGACCTCACAACCCCACCGTGACCCCACCGCACCTCACCGTGACCCCCACCCCACCACCCCACCTCGCTGTGACCTCACAACCCCACCGTGACCCCACAACCCCACCGTGACCCCAAAACCCCACCTCACCCAGTATCCTTTCACTCCAGTCACAACAAACCCTTATCCTTTGCATTGATGAAATTGTTGAAGCCCCATCGAACCTCTGTTCCTCCCTCGCTCCCTCTCCCCCTCGCCCACTGGGCTGCCTGTACCTGTCTGCCCCGGGCAGGGTGTAGGGCTGAAGCCCCATCTGACCTCTGTCCCTCCCTCGCTCCCTCTCCCTCCTCTCTAACCCCCTCCCCCTCCAAGCTGCCTGTGCCTGTCTGCCCCGGGCAGGGTTCAGGGCTCGATCTGAAGGCAGCCCTCGATGTAAGGTAGCCAGCAGGCGAAGCTTACCTTGGTGGGCCGCAGGAAGCAGATGGCTTTGAGGTGCTTCATGGTCTCGCGGTTCGTGGAATCGATGCGTTCGAAGAGGTAAACCTCCTTCTGCAGGATCTCGGACTGTGTGTACACCATACTGACGATGCTGGTCTGTGGGAAAACATTTATATAGCAGTTTCACAACCACCGGACGCCCCAAAGCGCTTTACAGCCAACGAAGTGTCTTTTGAAGTGTAGTCACTGTTGTAATGTGGGAAACACGCCAGCCAATTTGCGCACATCAAGCTCCCACAAACATCACTGTGATTGTTGTGTATTTGTAAAGCATGCACTCCCATGTTCCGCCACCAGGGAGCGCATCCCCTGAAGTCCCAAGGGATCCCAGCATCCCTTGGGAGCACTGTATATAAGCCGGCCCCTAAGGCCTGTTCCTCACTCTGGAGTGTCTTAATAAAGACTGAGGTCACTGTTACTTTAACCTTCCTGTGTGCAGCCTCATCTGTGTTAGGAACACGATAACTGGCGACGAGTATACGAATCCAACGCAAAGATGCAGCAAACTGTGGGCATCCTGGAGAAATTCTCAGAGGGTGAGGACTGGGAAGCCTATGTCGAACGGCTAGACCAGTACTTTGTAGCCAACGAGCTGGACGGAGAAGGAAGCGCTGCAAAAAAGAGAGCGATCCTCCTCACAGTCTGCGGGGCACCGACCTACAGTCTCATGAAGAATCTTCTGGCTCCAGTGAAACCCACAGAGAAGTCGTATGAGAAGCTGTGTACACTAGTTCGGGGGCATCTTAACCCGAGGGAGAGCGTGCTGATGGCGAGGTATCGGTTCTACACGTGCCAGCGATCTGAAGGTCAGGAAGTGTCGAGCTAGGTCGCCGAGCTAAGGCGACTTGCAGGACAATGTGAGTTTGATGGCTACCTGGAGCAAATGCTCAGAGACTTTTTTGTACTGGGCATTGGCCACGAGATCATCCTACGAGAACTTTTGACTGTAGAGACACCGACCCTCAGTAAGGCCATTGCGATAGCACAGGCGTTTACGTCCACCAGTGATAACACCAAACAAATCTCTCAACACACAAGTGCTAGCAATGTTCATAAATTAACTGGAACTGTGTTTGCGAGCAGAAATGTACAGGGCAGAAACCACGAGTCTGCAACTGCCAGCAGGCCTCAGGTGACCCAGATGACAGAGTCGGCAACAAAGGAAGAATGCAAGGCAAATCACACCTTGTTGGCGTTGTGGAGGCTTCCATTCAGCCTATTCATGCCGCTTCAAAGGGTATGTTTGCAAGAGCTGTAGAACAATGGGGCACCTCCAACGAGTTCGCAGACGAGCTGCAAGCTCTGCAAAACCTGCTAACCACCACGTGGCAGAGGAAGATCGGGCCATAGTGGATCAAAGCAATTTTGAGCCTCAGAGAGAGCAGGCGGATGCTGAAGTATACGGGGTGCACACATTTTCAATGAAATATCCACCTATAATGCAAAATGTAAAATTGAATGGCTTACCCGTAGACATGGAACTGGACACTGGCGCTAGCCAATCCATCGTGAGTAAAAAGATGTTTGAGAGACTGTGGTGCAACAAGACACTCAGATCAGTCCTGAGCCCCATCCACACGAAACTGAGAACGTACACCAAAGAGCTTATCACTGTCCTGGGCAGCGCCATGGTCAAGGTCACCTACGAGGGCACGGTGCACGAACTGCCACTCTGGATTGTCCCGGGCGATGGCCCCACACTGCTTGGAGGGAGCTGGCTGGGCAAAATCCGCTAGAACTGGGATGACATGCGAGCGTTATCCCATGTCGATGAGGCCTCATGTACCCAGGTTAACAAATTTCCTTCCCTTTTTGAGCCAGGCATTGGAAACTTTTCCGGGGCGAAGGTGCAGATCCACTTGGTCCCACAGGCACGACCCATTCACCACAAGGCGCGAGCGGTACCTCACATGATGATGGAGAGAGTGGAAATCGAGGTGGACAGGCTGCAACGCGAGGGCATCATCTCCCCAGTGGAATTCAGCCCACAGACGCCAAGACAGAGGCTATCAGGAACACGCCCAGGCCACAGAACGTCACGGAGCTGCGGTCGTTCCTGGGACTCCTCAACTAGTTTGGTAACTTCCTACCGGGGTTAAGCACCCTCATAGAGCCCCTACATGTGTTATTGCGTAAAGGTAAGAACTGGGTATGGGGGAAAAAAACCAAGTAATTGCTTTTGAGAAAGTCAGAAACATTTTATGCTCCAACAAGCTGCTTGTATTGTATAACCCGTGTAAAAGACCTGTGCTAGCATGTGATGTGTCGTCGTACGGAGTTGGGTGTGTATTACAACAAGCTAACGTTGCGGGGAAGTTGCAACCTGTCACCTATGCCTCCAGGAGCTTGTCGAAGGCCGAGAGGGCCTACAGCATGATTGAGAAAGAGGCATTAGCGTGTGTGTTCGGGGTAAAGAAAATGCATCAGTATCTGTTTGGCCTCAAATTTGAGCTGGAAACCGATCACAAGCCTATCACATACCTGTTCGCAGAAAACAAGGGGATAAATACTAATGCCTCAGCCCAGATACAAAAGGTGAGCACTCGCGCTATCAGCGTATAACTATACCATCCGCCACAGGCCAGGCACCGAGAACTGTGCGGATGCTCTCAGTCGGCTACCATTGCCCACCACGGGGGTGGAAATGGCGCAGCCTGCAAACTTGTTGATGGTGGCGCAGCCGCAGACTTGTTGATGGTCATGGAAGCGTTTGAAAATGATAAATCACCTGTCATGGCCCGCCAGATTCGGACTTGGACCAGCCAAGATCCTCCGCTGTCCCTAGTAAAAAAAACTGTGTACTGCATGGGAGCTGGGCCAGCATCCCCGTTGGAATGCAAGAGCTAATCAAGCCGTTCCAGCGGCGAAAGGACGAGCTGTCCATTCAGGCAGACTGCCTGTTGTGGGGTAACCGCATAGTGCTACCCAAAAAGGGCAGGGAGATATTCATCTCGGATCTCCACAGCAGACACCCGGGTATAGTAATGAAGAAAGCGATAGCCAGGTCCCATGTGTGGTGGCCCGGTATCGACTCTGACTTAAGAGTCCTGTGTACGGCAATGCAGCGTATGTGCTCAGTTGAGCAACGCGCCCAGAGAGGCACCACTAAGTTTGTGGTCCTGGCCCTCCAGACCATGGTCGAGGATCCATGTCGATATGCGGACCCGTTTCTCGGTAAAATGTTCCTGGTGGTGGTGGATGCTTTTTCAAAATGGATTGAATGTGAAATAATGTCGGGAAGCACCGCCACCGCCACCATTGAAAGCCTGAGGGCCATGTTTGCCACCCACGGCCTGCCTGACATACTGGTCAGTGACAACGGGCCGTGTTTCACCAGTGCTGAATTTAAAGAATTCATGACCCGCAATGGGATCAAACATGTCACCTCGGCCCCGTTTAAACCAGCCTCCAATGGGCAGGCAGAGCGGGCAGTACAAACCATCAAACAGAGCCTTAAACGAGTCACAGAAGGCTCACTCCAAACCCGCCTGTCCCGAGTACTGCTCAGCTACCGCACACGAGACCCCACTCGCTCACAGGGGTGCCCCCGGCTGAGCTACTCATGAAAAGGACACTTAAAACCAGACTCTCGCTGGTTCACCCCAACCTGCATGATCAGGTAGAGAGCAGGCGGCAGCAACAAAATGTAAACGATGGTCGCGCCACTGTGTCACGGGAAATTGATCTGAATGACCCTGTGTATGTGCCAAACTATGGACATGGTCCCAAGTGGATCGCGGGCACGGTGATAGCTAAAGAAGGGAGAAGGGTGTTTGTAGTCAAACTAGACAATTGACAAATTTGCAGAAAGCACCTGGACCAAACGAGGCTGCGGTTCACAGACTGCCCTGAACAACCCACAGCAGGCACCACCTTTTTCGAGCCCACAACACACACCCAAAGGATCAACGACACCACGCCGGACCAGGAAATCGAACCCATCACGCCCAACAGCCCAGCAAGGCAAGGCTCACCCAGCAGCCCTGCAGGGCCAACAACACGCCAGCCCAGCAAGGGCACAGCCAACACACCAGAACAGACATTTGTATCGAGGCAGCCCACCAGGGAAAGGCTCCCGACCGCCTCACCTTGTAAATAGTTTTCACTTTGACTTTGGGGGAGGAGTGATGTTGTGTATCTGTAAAGCATGCACTCCCATGTTCCGCCACCAGGGAGCGCATCCCCTGAAGTCCCAAGGGATCCCAGCATCCCTTGGGAGCACTGTATATAAGCCGGACCCAAAGGCCTGTTCCTCACTCTGGAGTGCCTTATTAAAGACTGAGGTCACTGTTACTTTAACCTCCCTGTGTGCAGTCTCATCTGTGTTAGGAACACAATAGTGATAATGGCCTGTTTTAGTGATGTGGGTTGAAGGATAAATATTGGTCTCAGGACACCGGGGAAGAACTCCCCCTTCTCTACTGCGAAATTTACAATTTATATTCATGACTTGGATGAAGAGACTGAGTGTAATGTAGCCAAGTTTGCTGATGAAACAAAGATTGGTGGGAAAGCAAGTTGTGAGGAGGACACAAAGAATCTTCAAAGGGATAGAGACAGGCTCAGTGAGTGGGCAAACATTTGGCAGATGGAGTATAATGTGGGAAAATGTGACGTTATCCACTTTGGCAGGAAAAATAAAAAAGCAAATTATTATTTAAATGGAGAGAAATTACAAAATGTTACAGTGCAGCGGGACCTGGGGGTCCTTGTACATGAAACACAAAAGGATAGTATGCAGGTACAGCAAGTGATCAGGAAGGCCAATGGAATGTTGGCCTTTATTGCAAAGGAGATGGAGTATAAAAGCAGAGAAGTCCTGCTACAACTGTGCAGGGTATTGGTGAGGCTACACCTGGAGTACTGCATGCAGTTGGTCTCCGTATTTAAGGAAGGATATAATTGCATTGGAGGCAGTTCAGAGAAGGTTCACTCGGTTGATTCCGGAGATGAGAGGGTTGACTTATGAGGAAAGGTCGAGTAGGTTGGGCCTATACTCGGAGTGCAGCAGCTCAGAGTGGGAAAACAGAGAGTTCGGTGAAGTGGGGTCAGGAGGAGTTGTTTTGTTTTTACTGAGCGGGAGCAGACCGAGGCCCGAGAGTGGGGATAAGCCACAGCAGATGGCCAGTGTGATCTCCTGGACTAGTTTCAATCACCTGGTCGGTCGGAGAGGAATTTTCCCAGATTTTTTTCCCCATTAGGCCTGGGTTTTTAATCTGTTTTTTTGCCTCTCCCAGGAGATTGCACGGGTGAGGAGAACTCTGCTGTGTGACATCACAGGCAAGGCAGATAAGTGATTGGTCGTGATAGTGGGCTAAGTTTTTCTTTTCAATTAACATATCATCATCATCCTCCTCAGCGGCAGTCCCTGGAATCGAGGATGACTTGTTTCCGCGTCTAAAAGTTCACAGATGCTTCACTGAAGGACCTAATATTCCAGATCCCAAACTACATCCTGAAGGGTGGAAGATGCCTGTGGGTGGATTGTTTTAACGTGGGGTGGCTGTTGCACACCAGCCACCACACGGGCTTGACAGAGCGAGGTCTGGGTCCAGTGGCAAGGGTTACCCAAGACAACTGGAGACCAGCTCTGCTGCACGGACCCAGTGCGCTCATATCGCAGTGTGGACCATATAGCATATAACTAAACACTAAAAACTAACCGTTAGTAGTTTAACTAATTTAATAAACGATACAGGGTAAATACTTGATTAACGTTAAACTAATTAATTAAATAAAATAATGGGAAAACAGGAGAGGTGTTGCTGCTGCAACATGTGGGAGCTTCTGGACATTTTGGTCCAGGGAGACTACATCCGCGGTAAGTGTCTGCGGCTCAACCAACTTCGGCTCCCAGTTGAGGAGCTGGAGTCCGGGCTGCAGACATTGCGAGACATCAGGGAGGGAGGAGGTTACCTGGACCTTTTGCTCCAGGAGGCAGCCACACCCTCTAGATTAAATACTTTAGAATTGACACGTGGTCAGGGGCAGGAGGGTGTGACTGCGAGTGAGGCAGGTAAAGGGATCCAGGAGGTAGTATTGCAGGAGCCTCAGTCCCTGCACTTGTCCAATAGATCCGAGGTTCTTGCGACCCTCGAGGACAAGTGTGCAGACTGCGGGGTGGACGAGCAGACTGACCAAGGCACCGTGGTGCAGAAAACCATTCAAGTGGGGGGAGTAAAGAGACAGGTGGTTGCAGTCGGGGACAGTATAGTTAGGGGTTCTTTGCAGCCAAGAGCGTGCGTCCCGAAGGCTGTGTTACCTACCCAGTGCCAGGGTAAAGGACATCTCCTCCAGGCTGGAGAAGAACTTGAAGTGGGACAGGGAGGATCCGGTTGTCATGGTACCAATGACATGGGTAGGACAAAGAAATATGTTCTGCTGAGAGAGTTTGAACAGCTAGGGACTAAATTGAAAAGCAGATCCACAAAGGTAATAATCTCTGGATTATTACCTGGGCCACGAGCAAATTGGCATTGGGTCAATAAAATCAGGGAGATGGCTGCGTGGCTCAGAGGGTTGGTGTGGGAGAAGTGGGTTTCGACTCGTGGGGCACTGGCACCAACAGAGAGAGCTGTTCCGTGGGGACGGGCTGCACCTGAACGATGCTGGGACCAGAGTTCTAGCGAACCGACGAACTAGGGAGGTAGACAGGACTTTAAATTAAATAAGGTGGTGGGGGGGGGTCCCAGTGGAGATAAATCTAGAATGCTAAAGAGAAAAGAAAAGGAAGCGATGCAGGAAAGTGATTGTGATAAGGATATGTCAGGAAGGGACAGAGCGTACAAACGCAAGGGTGCACTAACAAACAGGGTCCAGGTAAGAAAAAATAGCCATATGACAAATAGGGCTATGGTACAAAATAATGTTAAAATGTTTAATAATGTTAAAAAGACAAATTTAAAAGCATTAAAAGACTAACTTGATTGAATTTTGAGGAGGTAACCAAGAGGAGCGATGAGGGTAGTGCGTACAATGTAGTATATACGGACTTTAGCAAAGCTTTTAATAAGGTCCCACATGGTCGACTGGTCATGAAGGTTAAAGCCCATGGGATACAGGGCAAAGTGGCAAGTTGGACCCAAAATTGGCTTGGAGGTAGGAAGCAAAGGGTAATGGTTGATGGATGTTTTTGTGACTGGAAGGATGTTTCCAGTGGGGTTCCACAGGGCTCAGTACTGGGTCTCTTGCTTTTTGTGGTATATATCAACGATTTAGATTTGAATATAGGGAGTATGATTAAGAAGTTTGCAGATGACACTAAAATTGGCTGTGTGGTTGATAATGAAGAGGAAAGTCATGGGCTGCAGGAGGATATCAGTCTACTGGTCAGGTGGGCAGAGCAGTGGCAAATGGAATTTAATTCAGAGAAGTGTGAGGTGATGCACTTTGGGAGGGCTAATAAGGAAAGGGTATACACATTAAGCGGTAGGCCATTTAATAGTGTAGATGAACAGAGGGACCTTGGAGTGCTTGTCCACAGATCCCTGAAAGTAGCAGGCCAGGTGGATAAGGTGGTTAAGAAGGCAAACGGAATGCTTGCCTTTATTGGCCGAGGCATAGAATATAAGAGCAGGGAGGTTATGCTTAAATTGTATAATACTTTGGTTAGGCCACAGCTGGAGTACTGCGTGCAGTTCTGGTCGCCGTATTATAGGAAGGACGTGATTGCACTAGAGAGGGTGCAGAGGAGATTTACTAGGATGCTGCCTGGAATGGAGAATCTTAGTTATGAGGACAGATTGGATAGGCTGGGTTTGTTCTCATTGGAACAGAGGAGGTTGAGAGGAGACCTCATTGAGGTGTACAAAATATTGAAGGGCCTGGACATAGTGGATAGTAAGGGTCTATTTCCATTGCTGGAGGGGTCTAGTATGAGGGGCCTAGTATGAGGGGGCATAGTTTTAAGATGGTTGGTGGAAGGTTTAGAGGGGATTTGAGGGGGGGCTTCTTTACGCAGAGGGTTGTGGGGATCTGGAACTCACTTGCTGGAAGAGTGGTGGATGCAGAAACCCTCACCATTTTTAAGAGATGGTTGGATGGGCACTTAAAGTGCAGTAACCTGCAGGGTTACGGACCTAGAGCTGGTAATTGGGATTAGACTGGATGATCTTTTGTTGGCCGACACAGATATAATGGTAAGTACTGCAGGGACTAGATTACGGCCAGGGCGATCTCCTGGACTAGTGTCGATCGCCTGGATGGGTCGGAGAGGAATTTTCCCAGATTTTTTTTCTCCCAAAATTGGCCTGGGTTTTTATCTGGTTTTTGCTTCTCCCAGGAGATCACATGGCTCCGGTTGGGGTGGAGTGTAGAATGTTTCAGTATAAGGGGTGTCGCAGTTGTGTGAGGGACTGGTTGGGCTGGGTGCTCTTTGCCTTTCCATCATTGTTCATAGGTTTATATGTAACCTTCAGGGCTGCTGACCGAGGGCCGTGCGGCTCTTTGTCGGCCGGCGCGGACACGATGGGCCGAAATGGCCTCCTTCTGCGCTGTAAATTTCTGTTTCTATGTATCTGAATGCACGAAGCATCTGTAATAAGGTAGATGAATTAACAGCGCAAATAGATGTAAACGGATATGATATAGTTACAATTACGGAAACATGGTTGCAGGGTGACCAGGGTTGGGAACTGAATATCCAATGGTATTCGATATTTAGGAAGGACAGGCAAAAAGGAAGAGGTGGGGGCGGTGTGGTGTTGTCAGTAAAGGATGAAATCAGAGCAATAGTGAGAAAGGATATTGGCTCAGAAAATCAAGATGTAGAATCAGTCTGGGTGGAGCTAAGCAGCACCAAGGGGCAGAAAACATTGGTGGGAGTTGTCTATAGACCTCCAAACAGTAGTGGTAGTGTAGGGGATGGCAACAAACAGGAAATTAGAAATGCATGTAACAAGGGTACTACAGTAATTGTAGGTGACTTTCATCTACATATAGACTGGCCAAACCAAATTAGTAATAATACTGTGGCAGATGAATTCCTGGAGTGTGTACGAGATGGTTTTTTAGACCAGTATGTTGCGGAGCCTACTAGGGAACAGGCTATCCTAGATTGGGTATTGTGCAATGAGAAGGGGTTCATTAACAGTCTTGTTGTGTGGGGTCCTTTAGAGAAGAGTGACCATAACATGATTGAATTCTTTATTAAGATGGAAAGTGAAGTAGTCCAATCCGAAATCTAAACAAAGGAAATGACGAAGGTATGAGGAATTAATTGGCTATGATAGACTGGGAGGATTCATTAAAAGGCACGATGGTGGATAGGCAAAGGCTAATATTTAAGGAATGAATGCATGAATTGCAACAGTTATTCTGGCGTAAAAACACAAAAGGAAAAGTGGCCCAACCATGGCTAACAAAAGAAATTAAGGATAGTATTAGATCCAAGAGGAGTCATACAAAGTTGTCAGAAAAAGTAGCAAGCCTGAGGATTGGGAGCAGTTTAGAATTCAGCAAAAAAGGATCATGAGATTGTACATCAGTCATTGAAAGCAAACCTGCCGGTGCAGCAAGCAGTTAGGAAGGCAAATGGTATGTTGGCCTTCATTGCAAGAGGATTTGAGTACAGGAGCAAGGATGTCTTACTCCAGTTATACAGGGCCTTGGTGAGACCGCACCTGGAGTATTGTGTGCAGTTTTGGTCTCCTTACCCAAGAAAGGATATACTTGCCATAGAGGGGGTGCAGCGAAGGTTCACCAGACTGATTCCTGGGATGGCAGGACTGCCGTATGAGGAGAGATTGGGTCGACTGGGCCTGTATTCACTCGAGTTTAGAAGAAACATATAAAAATCTGACGGGACTGGACAAGTTAGATGCAGGAAGAATGTTCCCGATGCTGGGGAAGTCCAGAACCAGGGGTCACAGTCTAAGGATAAGGGGTAAGCCATTTAGGACCGAGATGAGGAGAAACTTCTTCACCCAAAGAGTTGTTAACCTATGGAATTCCCTGCCGCAGAGAGTTGTTGAATATATCCAATGAACTGGCCTCAAGAGGGAGTTAGATGTGGCCCTTACGGCTAAAGGGATCAAGGGGTATGGAGAGAAAGCAGGAAAGGTGTACTGAGAGAATGATCAGCCATGATCTTATTGAATGGTGGTGCAGGCTTGAAGGGCCGAATGGCCTGCTCCTGCACCTATTTTCTATGTTTCTATGTTTTTACGAGTTTAGAAGAATGAGAGATGATTTTATCGAAACATGCAAGATACTGAGGGGGCTCGACAAGGTAGATGCAGAGAGGATGTTTCCCCTAGCGGGGTAATCTCAAACTAGGGAGCATAGTTTCAGAAAAAGGGGCCGCCTATTTAAAACTGAGATAAGGAATTTCTTCTCAGAGGGTGGTGAATCTGTGGAATTCTCTGCCCCAGAGAGCTGTGGAGGCTGGGTCATTGAATATATTTAAGGTGGAGATAGACAGATTTTTGAGGATAAGGGAGTCATGGGTTACAGGGAAGTGGAGCTGAGTCCATGATCAGATCAGACATGATCTTATTGAATGGCGGAGCAGGCTCGAGGGGCCGAATGGCCGACTCCTACTCCTATTTCTTATGTTCTTATGAAATAGTGTCCGAGGGATCCTTCACGCCCAGCAGAGATCACAGACGGGGCTTCGGGTTTAGAAACATTGAAAATAGATGCAGGAGTAGGCCATTCGGCCCTTCGAGTCTGCACCGCCATTCAATGAGTTCATGGCTGAACATGCAACTTCAGTACCCCATTCCTGCTTTCTCGCCATACCCCTTGATTCCCCGAGTAGTAAGGACCTCATCTAACTCCTTTTTGAATATATTTAGTGAATTGGCCTCAACAACTTTCTGTGGTAGAGAATTCCACAGGTTCACCACTCTCTGGGTGAAGAAGTTTCTCCTTATCTCGGTCCTAAATGGCCTACCCCTTATCCTTAGACTGTGACCCCTGGCTCTGGACTTCCCCAAAATTGGGAACATTCTTCCTGCATCTAACCTGTCCAAACCCATCAAAATTTTTAGCATTTCTATGAGGTCCCCTCTCATTCTTCTGAACTCCAGTGAATACAAGCCTGGTTGACCTATGTCTTTCTTGATAGGTCAGTCCCGCCATCCCGGGAATCAGTCTGGTGAACCTTCGCTGCACTCCCTCAATAGCAAGAATGTCCTTCCTCAGGTTAGGAGACCAAAACTGTACACAATACTCCAGGTGTGGCCTCACCAAGGCCCTGTACAACTGTAGCAACACCTCCCTGCCCCTGTACTCAAATCCCCTCGCTATGAAGGCCAACATGCCATTTGCTTTCTTAACCGCCTGCTGTATCTGCATGCCAACCTTCAATGACTGATGTACCATGACACCCAGGTCTCGTTGCACCTCCCCTTTTCCTAATCTGTCACCATTCAGATAATAGTCTGTCTCTCTGTTTTTACCACCAAAGTGGATAACCTCACATTTATCCACATTATACTTCATCTGCCATGCATTTGCCCACTCACCTAACCTATCCAAGTCACTCTGCAGCCTCATAGCATCCTCCTCGCAGCTCACACTGCCACCCAACTTAGTGTCATCCGCAAATTTGGAGATACTACATTTAATCCCCTCGTCTAAATCATTTAATGTCTCATCCGAAAGATGGCCCCTCCGACAGTGCGGCACTCCCTCAGTACTGCCCCTCCGACAGTGCGGCGCTCCCTCAGTACTGCCCCTCCGACAGTGCGGTGCTCCCTCAGTACTGCCCCTCCGACAGTGCAGCGCTCCCTCAGTACCGCCCCTCCGACAGTGCGGCACTCCCTCAGTACTGCCCCTCCGACAGTGCGGCGCTCCCTCAGTACTGCCCCTCCGACAGTGCGGCGCTCCCTCAGTACTGCCCCTCCGACAGTGCGGCACTCCCTCAGTACCGCCCCTCCCTCACCGTCTCCTTGTCCATCAGCAGCACCTTCATCCCGGGCCCGCTCTCCTCGATCATCTTGGACACATATTGCTTGACGGCGAGCACCACGTTCATGGCGCCGGCTGAAGGGGAGCCCGCGAGCCCTCCGCCTCAGCACCGAGCCGGTCCGCAGCCGCCGCGCGCGGGGCAGGCCGGGACCTGTAGTCCCCCCCCCGCCCGCCTCCGCCCTGGCGCCGCCCCCGCGCCCTCGCGCCCGCACTACAACTCCCGGCCTGCCCCGCGCCCGCACTACAACTCCCGGCCTGCCCCGCGCGCGGCCTCCCGGGGTAGCCCGGATGTTGATCGGTCAACACACTGGGGGGGGCCCCGCCCACCTTGGGCGTGGGTTCCTGGTTTCACGGGCAGCCCGCCCGCCCCCAGAGGCAGGCGGTAGGGCAAGTTTTTTTTCACATTTTGTGCCTTTATTGTGGACTTGAAGCTGAGTAATGGTCAAGTCTACCAAATATTCTCACTCGGTGTTAGGTTTAGGTGGAGATAGACAGATTTTTGAAGGACAAGGGAATCAATGATTATGGTGAGTTGGCAGCCAAGCTCAACCATGATCTTATTGGATGGCAGAGCAGACTCGAGAGGCCATATGGCCTCCTCCTGCTCCTATTTCTTATGTTCCATAGTATTACCAATTATATACGTCTCAGAAACACGCCATTCGGACCATCAGGTCCTTGGCAGTGTTTACGTTCCACACCAGCCCCTCTCCATCTCACCCCATCATCAGATCCCTCTCTTCCTTTCTCCCCCGTGTGTTTATCCAGCTTCCCCTTGAATACATCGACACTATTCGCCTCGACCCCTCCCTGTGGCAGTGACTTCCACATTCTCACCGCTCTCTCAGTAAACAAGTTTCTCCTGAATTCCTCGTTGGATTTATTGCTCATTATCTTACGTTGATGACTCCCGAGTTCTGGTCTCCCCCACAAGTGGAAGTATCTTCTCTGCGACTACCCGATCAACCACTTTCATAATCTTAAAGATCTCTATCGGTTCATCCCTCAGCCTTCTCTTTTCTCAAGAAAAGAGCCTTAATCTTTCCTGCTAGATATAACCTCTCAGTTCTGAGATAATTCTCGTAAATCTTTTTTGCACCTTCCCCAGTGCCTCGATATCCTTTTTATAATATGGAGACCAGAACTGTGCACGGTGTTCCAAGTATGGTCCAACCAAGGTATATGGAGACCAGAACTGTGTACACTGCTCCAAATATGGTCCAACCAAGGTATATGGAGACCAGAATTGTGCACAGTGTTCCAGGTGTGGTCCAACCAAGGTGTATGGAGACCAGAACTGTGCACAGTGTTCCAGGTGTGGTCCAACCAAGGTGTATGGAGACCAGAACTGTGCACAGTGTTCCAGGTGTGGTCCAACCAAGGTGTATGGAGACCAGAACTGTGCACAGTGTTCCAGGTGTGGTCCAACCAAGGTGTATGGAGACCAGAACTGTGCACAGTGTTCCAGGTGTGGTCCAACCAAGGTGTATGGAGACCAGAACTGTGCACAGTGTTCCAGGTGTGGTCCAACCAAGGTATATGGAGACCAGAACTGTGCACAGTGTTCCAGGTGTGGTCCAACCAAGGTATATGGAGACCAGAACTGTGTACACTGCTCCAAGTATGGTCCAACCAAGGTATATGGAGACCAGAACTGTGCACGGTGCTCCAAATGTGGTTCTTGCAGAACCAAGGAAGGTTCTGAACAAGTTGAACAAAACGTCTCTGCTTTTCAGTTCTATCCCTCTAGAAATGAACCCCAGTGCTTGATTTGCTTTTTTAAATGGCCTTATTAATCTGCGTTGCTGCCTTTAGTGATGTGTGTATATTGCTCAATGGCAGTAATCTCACCTCTGAATCATTAAGTTGTGGGTTCAAGCACCACTCCAAGACTTACGTATGTAATCTAGGCTGACGATTTACTGCAGTACTTCCTGTCAAGTGGTGTGAAAGATCCCATCACTTTATTTGAAGGAAACCAAATAGTTTTCCTGCTGTGTTTCGTCCCACAACAAACAGCATTCAAATAGATTAACTGCTCACTTATCTCACTTATGTTTGTCGGAAATTGCTGTGTACAAATTGGCTAATACATTTGCTTACAAAACAACAGCAACTACACTTCAAGAGTAACTAATTGACTGCAAAGCGCTTTGGGATGAAAAACGCACCTCATAAATGTAAGTTTATTCTTTACTGTTACAAAGGAGTGGTCTCGTAGTTATGGTACTGGGGGAGCAACCCAGAGGTTAAAGGTTGAATTCTAACCATGGCAACATATGAAATTTAATTAATAAGCTGGTAATATGTGAACTGGTATCAGCAAAATAACCATGAAAACTGCTGGATTATCATAAAAAGGCAACTGTTTCACTCATCTCCTTCAGGAACAGGAAACTACCTGTACCACCATGTGATTCCGAGCCCACACCTTACTTTGGTAGAATGTCGCCGACCTGAAACATTAACTCTGTTTCTCTCCACAGGTGCTGCCTCACCTTCTGTGTGTTTCCAGCAGATTTTGTTTCTGTACCACACCTTGTTTTGTGACTGAGTCTGGAATTACCCAGCTACGGTTGGGTAATAAATTTGGCCTCATCACACACTCAGAACAAATTTCAAAAAGAAACAATTAGTTTAAAACCAGAGGGGCCACGAGGAGAATTTTATTTCACGCAGCGAGATGTTGTGATCTGGAATGCGCTGCCTGAAAGAGTGACGAGAACAGATTTCATTGTAACTTTCAAAAGGGAACTGGATATAAACTTGAAAAGGAAATATTTGCAGGGCTGCAAGCTATGGTCCCTCTAACTCTTTCCCTGCGTGGGCCCTTTAAATTTGCTGTGCCATATCTCCTCCAGCGACATCAGCTGGTAAGCAGCCAGCACGGAACCTCGTGATCGGTGCAGGGCTGCGCACCTCAGGGTCAACATTGGTTGTGAGCAAAGAGCAGGATAGGTGGGGCAAATTGGATAGCGAATGGCACAGGCACTAAAGGCTGAATGGCCTCCTCTGTGTTGTAAGGTTGCACAAGTCACTTGTGTAAAGTCCTTGCTCAATGGCACAAAACCCACACGAGGCACATTCTATGGACAAGGTCACTCTGTGACCTGAACCTTTATTCACAGGACCAAGAAGTGATGACCCTGCGTGGGACCTCCCTTTATATACCTGGATGACCAGGTGAGGAGTGTCTCCCACAAGTTCACCCCCTGTGGTCAAGGTGTGCATTGCTTAAGTATATACAGTATTGCAGTGGTGTTACATAGAGGTTACATACATGACAATTTGTATATTAATTGCTTCCAAACATTGAAGTTTGTCAGGTACTTTTGTGACAGTGCCAGCTGTGGCTCAGTGGGTAGTACTCTCGCTGCTGAGTCAGAAGGCCATGGGTTCAAGTCCCACTCCAGGAACTTAAGCACAAAAATCTCGGCTGACACGCCCAGTGCAGTACTGAGGGGTAGGCTATTTAGGACTGAGATGAGGAGAAACTTCTTCACTCAGAGAGTTGTTAACCTGTGGAATTCTCTACCGCAGAGAGTTGTTGAGGCCAGTTCGTTGGATATATTCAAAAGGGAGTTAGATGTGGCCCTTACGGCTAAAGGGATCAAAGGGTATGGAGAGAAAGCAGGAAAGGGGTACTGAGGTGAATGATCAGCCATGATCTTATTGAATGGTGGTGCAGGCTCGAAGGGCCAAATGGCCTACTCCTGCACCTATTTTCTATGTTTCTTTGATTTTGCACACCAATCTCTTGTGCGGGACCTTGTCAAAAGCCTTTTGAAAGTCCAAATACACCACATCCACTGGTTCTCCCTTGTCCACTCTGCTAGTTACATCCTCAAAAAATTCCAGAAGATTCGTCAAGCATGATTTCCCTTTCATAAATCCATGCTGACTTGGACCGATCCTGTCACTGCTTTCCAAATGCACTGCTATTTCATCCTTAATAATTGATTCCAACATTTTCCCCACTACTGATGTCAGACTAACCGGTCTATAATTACCCGTTTTCTCTCTCCCTCCTTTTGTTAAAAAGTGGTGTTCCATTAGCTACCCTCCAGTCCATAGGAACTGATCCAGAGTCGATAGACTGTTGGAAAAAGATCACCAATGCATCCACTATTTCTAGGGCCACTTCCTGAAGTACTCTGGGGTGCAGACTATCAGGCCCCAGGGATTTATCGGCCTTCAATCGCATCAATTTCCCTAACACAATTTCCCGCCTAATAAGGATATCCTTCAGTTCCTCCTTCTCACTAGACCCACTGTCCCCTAGTACATTCGGAAGGTTATTTGTGTCTTCCTTCGTGAAGACAGAATTGAAGTGTTTGTTCAATTGGTCTGCCATTTCTTTGTTCCCCATTATAAATTCACCTGAATCTGACTGCAAGGGACCCATGTTTGTCTTCACTAATCGTTTTCTCTTCACATATTTATAGAAGCTTTTGCAGTCAGTTTTTATGTTCCCTGCAAGCTTCTTCTCGTACTCTATTTTCCCCCTCTTAATTAAACCCTTAGTCCTCCTCTGTTGAATTCTAAATTTCTCCCAGTCCTCAGGTTGGCCTCTTTTTCTGGCCAAGTTATATGCCTCTTCCTTGGTTTTAACACTATCCTTAATTTCCCTTGTTAGCCACGGTTGAGCCACCTTCCCCGTTTTATTTTTACTCCAGACAGGGATGTACAATTGCTGAAGTTCATCCATGTGATCTTTAAATGTTTACTATTGCCTATCCACCGTCAACCCTTTAAGTATCCTTTGCCAGTCTACTCTAGCCAATTCATGCCTCATTTCCTTAAGTTCAGGACCCTAGTTTCTGAATTAACTTTGTCACTCTCCATCTTAATAAAGAATTCTACCATATTATGGTCACTCTTCCCCAAGGAGCCTCGCACAACAAGATTGTTAATTAGTCCTTTCTCATTACACATCACCCAGTCTAGGATGGCCAGCCCTCTAGTTGTTTCCTCGACATATTGGTCTAGAAAACCATCCTAGTTTCTGAATTAACTTTGTCACTCTCCATCTTAATAAAGAATTCTACCATATTATGGTCACTCTTCCCCAAGGAGCCTCGCACAACAAGATTGTTAATTAGTCCTTTCTCATTACACATCACCCAGTCTAGGATGGCCAGCCCTCTAGTTGTTTCCTCGACATATTGGTCTAGAAAACCATCCCTAATACACTCCAGGAAATCCTCCTCCACCGCATAGTTACCAGTTTGGTAAGCTCAATCAATATATAGATTAAAGCCGTCCATGATAACTGCTGTACCTTTGTTGCTCACATCCCTTATTTCGTGTTTGATGCTGTTCCCAACCTCACTACTACTGTTTGGTGCTCTGTACATAACTCCCACTAGCGTTTTCTGCCCTTTGGAATTCCGCAGCTCCACCCATACCGATTCCACATCATCCAGGCTAATGTCCCTCCTTACTATTGCATTAATTTCCTCTTTAACCAGCAATGCCACCCCACCTCCTTTTCCTCTCTGTCTATCCTTCCTAAACGTTGCATACCCCTGGATGTTGAGTTCCCAGCCTTGGTCACCCTGGAGCCATGTCTCCGTGATGCCAATTACATCATATCCGTTAACTGCTGTCTGCGCAGTTAATCCATCCACCTTATTCCGAATACTCCTCGCATTGAGGCACAGAGCCTTCAGGCTTGTCTTTTTAACACACTTTGCCCCTTTAGAATTTTGCTGCAATGTGGCCCTTTTTGTTTTTTGCCTCGGGATTCCCTGCCCTCCACTTTTACTATTCTCCTTTCTATCTTTTGCTCCTGCCTCCATTTTGTTTCCCTCTGTCTCCCTGCATAGGTTCCCATCCCCCTGCCATATTAGTTTAACTCCTCCCCAACAGCACTGGCAAACACTCCCCCTAGGACATTGGTTCCGGTCCTGCCCAGGTGCAGACCGTCCGGTTTGTACTGGTCCCACCTCCCCCAGAACCGGTCCCGATGTCCCAGGAATTTGAATCCCTCCCTGCTGCACCACTGCTCAAGCCACGTATTCATCTGCGCTATCCTGCGATTCCTACTCTGACTAGCACGTGGCACTGGTAGCAATCCCGAGATTACTACTTTTGAGGTCCTACTTTTTAATTTAGCTCCTAGCTCCTTAAATTCGTCTCGTGGGACCTCATCCCTTTTTTTACCTATGTCGTTGGTACCGATGTGCACCACGACAACTGGCTGTTCTCCCTCCCATTTCAGAATGTCCTGCACCCGCTCCGAGACATCCTCGACCCTTGCAACCAGGGAGGCAACATACCATCCTGGAGTCTCGGTCGCGGCCGCAGAAACGCCTATCTATTCCCCTCACAGTCGAATCCCCTATCACAGTCCCCTGTCACAGGTGGGACAGACAGTGGTTGAGGGAAGGGGAGGGTGGGACTGGTTTGCCGCACGCTCCTTCCGCTGCCTGCGCTTGATTTGCTGCACGCTCTCGGCGACGAGACTCGAGGTGCTCAGTGTCCCTCCCGATGCACTCCCTCCACTCGGGGCGGACTGGTCTTTGGGCCCGGGGACTCCCAGGTGTCGGTGGGGATGTTGCACTTTATCAGGGAGGCTTTGAGGGTGGTCCCTTGTAACGTTCCCTCTGCCCACCTTTGGCTCGTTTGCCGTGAAGGAGTTCCGAGTAGAGCGCTCGCTTTGGGGAGTCTCGTGTCGGGGGGGAACGTGCGGACAATGTGGCCCTGCCCAGCGGAGCTGGTCGAGTGTGGTCAGTGCTTCGATGCTGGGGATGGCGGCCTGGTCGAGGACGCTAACGTTGGTGCGTCTGTCCTCCCGGGGGATGTGTAGGATGACGTCAGACGTATGACGTCATGCAGTTGGCAGCGATGTCGTCAGCCTGCGATGATGTCAGACCTACAGCCAGTGTGATGACGTCAGACGCACTGTCCCCCTTCTGCCATTACGTCAGCGGCGTGGCTGTCACCTCGCTCCTGACGAGCCGGGGCCCCACCCCCTCCGCCTGCCTGGCCCCGCCCCACCGCCGAGCGCGTTGATTGGCCGCAGCGGCCCACCAAACCCGCGTTACCCGGGGCAACCGGGCGTGTGATTGGCGGGCGGCGCCTGTCAGTCAGTGGGTGAGAGAGGGGAGAGAGGGAGGCCGCAGTGAGGCGCTGGCACCGCCGCTCAGCCCAGCCCCGCTCACCGCCGGCCCGACTGGGGGCCGCGCCGCGCCGCGCCAGGCCCCGGGCTCCGGGTAAGGTTCGCTGGGTCGCAAGGCCTCGGCCTCGGCCTCGATTAGACGCGCGGCCCCGAGGGAGAGGCTCTGAGGCTCAGGCTGAGGGGAGGCCGCCTCCTCCTCCATCCCCAGGCCCCGTGCTCCCCTTAGCTTTCCCTCCCTCCCTCACCTCACCCTCACCCTCCCCTCCCCTCCCCTCCCCTCACCTCCCCTCTCCCCCACCCTCCCTCTCCCCCGGGGGAGGGAGCCTCCCCCTCCCCTCCCCCTCCCCCTCCCCCTCCCCTCCCCCTCCCCTCCCCTCACCTCCCCCCCCTCCCCCTCCCCTCATCTCCCCTCATCCTCCCCTCCCCCTCATCCTCCCCTCACCCTCATCCTCCCCTCACCCTCATCCTCCCCTCCCCTCACCTCCCCTCTCCCCCCCCTCCCCCTCCCCTCTCCCCCCCCTCCCCCTCCCCTCCCCCTCATCCTCCCCTCCCCCTCATCCTCCCCTCACCCTCATCCTCCCCTCACCCTCATCCTCCCCTCACCCTCATCCTCCCCTCACCCTCATCCTCCCCTCACCCTCATCCTCCCCTCACCCTCCCCTCATCTCACCCTCCCCTCATCTCACCCTCCCCTCATCTCACCCTCCCCTCATCTCACCCTCCCCTCATCTCACCCTCCCCTCATCTCACCCTCCCCTCCTCTCCCCCAGGGGAGGGAGCCTCACCTCCCCCTCCCCTCCCCTACCCTCCCCCACCCTCCCTCTCCCCTCCCTCTCCCATCACCCTCACCATCACCCTCACCCTCACCCTCCCCTCCCCCGGGGGAGGGAGCCTCACCTCCCCCTCCCCTACCCTCCCCTCACCCTCACCCTCGCCCTCCACTCCCCCCACAGCCTCTGCCCCTCTCTGCGGGAGGGTAGGAGAGTAAGGGGGGCGGGGGACCGCCGGTTAATGCCTCTTTGCCCCCCTGAACCCCCCCCCCCCAAAATCAGCGGCTTGGACCCCCGGGATGTTCGACTGCAGGGGGCTTCGTGCTCCAGGCCCGCGGCAAGGCTCGGCCGGCGTCCCTCCGTCTGGCGGGGGGAATGGTCGCACACCCCTCTTCCCCCACCCACCCATCCTCCCCCAAAATAACACAACAAGTGGCTCGTTCCCCAGCCCCCCCGATAACAGGCCCCACGGCCAGTGCCCGGCGGCCTTGGTCCTGCGTCTCGCCGAGGTGTGCCACTCACCCGGCCCGGTCAACGTCCGGCTGCTGACTGCGGCAAAGCCGTCTAGTCCTCCGTGCCCCGCGTTCCGATTGAAGCACTGCCACCGGGCGCACAGTGTGGGCTACACGACGGGGGGGAAATTATTGCTTAAATTGCATGACGTACAATTCCAGAACCTGTTGTTGCAGTACTGTACCCCTTGGGTCTGTATAACACTGGGGTACAGTACTGGTGGGTACAGGTCTGTTGCTGTATAACACTGGGGTACAGTACTGGTGGGTACAGGTCTGTCACTGTATAACACTGGGGGACAGTACTGGCGGGTACAGTTCTGTCACTGTATAACACTGGGGTACAGTACTAGTGGGTACAGGTCTGTCACTGTATAACACTGGGGTACAGTACTGGTGGGTACAGGTCTGTCACTGTATAACACTGGGGTACAGTACTGGTGGGTACAGGTCTGTCACTGTATAACACTGGGGTACAGTACTGGTGGGTACAGGTCTGTCAGTGTATAACACTGGGGTACAGTACCGGTGGGTACAGGTCTGTCACTGTATAACACTGGGGTACAGTACTGGTGGGTACAGGTCTGTCACTGTATAACACTGGGGTACAGTACCGGTGGGTACAGGTCTGTCACTGTATAACACTGGGGTACAGTACTGGTGGGTACAGGTCTGTCACTGTATAACACTGGGGTACAGTACTGGTGGGTACAGGTCTGTCACTGTATAACACTGGGGTACAGTACTGGTGGGTACAGGTCTGTCACTGTATAACACTGGGGTACAGTACTGGTGGGTACAGGTCTGTCACTGTATAACACGGGGGTACAGTACTGGTGTGTACAGGTCTGTCACTGTATAACACTGGGGTACAGTACTGGTGGGTACAGGTCTGTCACTGTATAACACTGGGGGACAGTACTGGTGGGTACAGGTCTGTCACTATATAACACTGGGGTACAGTACTGGTGGGTACAGGTCTGTCACTGTATAACACGGGGGTACAGTACTGGTGTGTACAGGTCTGTCACTGTATAACACTGGGGTACAGTATTGGTGGGTACAGGTCTGTCACTATATAACACTGGGGTACAGTACTGGTGGGTACAGGTCTGTCACTGTATAACACTGGGGTACAGTACTGGTGGGTACAGGTCTGTCACTGTATAACACTGGGATACAGTACTGGTGGGTACAGGTCTGTCACTGTATAACACTGGGGTACAGTACTGGTGGGTACAGGTCTGTCACTGTATAACACTGGCGTACAGTACTGGTGGGTACAGGTCTGTCACTGTATAACACTGGGGTACAGCACTGGTGGGTACAGGTCTGTCACTGTATAACACTGGGGTACAGTACTGGTGGGTACATGTCTGTCACTAACACTGGGGTACAGTACTGGTGTGTACAGGTGTGTCACTGTATAACTCTGGGGTACAGTACTGGTGGGTACAGGTCTGTCACTGTAACACTGGGGTACAGTACTGGTGGGTACAGGTATGTCACTAACACTGGGGTACAGTACTGGTGGGTACAGGTGTGTCACTGTATAACACTGGGGTACAGTACTGGTGGGTACAGGTCTGTCACTGTATAACTCTGGGGTACAGTACTGGTGGGTACAGGTCTGTCACTGTATAACACTGGGGTACAGTACTGGTGGGTACAGGTCTGTCACTGTATTAACACTGGGGTACAGTACTGGTGGGTACAGGTCTGTCACTGGTGTACAGTACTGCTGGGTACAGGTCTGTCACTGTATAACACTGGGGTACAGTACTGGTGGGTACAGGTCTGTCACTGTATAACACTGGGATACAGTACTGGTGGGTACAGGTCTGTCACTGTATAACACTGGGGTACAGTACTGGTGGGTACAGGTCTGTCACTGTATAACACTGGGGTACAGTATTGGTGGGTACAGGTCTGTCACTGTATAACACGGGGGTACAGGTCTGTCACTGTATAACGGGGGTACAGTACTGGTGGGTACAGGTATGTCACTGTATAACACTGAGGTACAGTATTGGTTGGTACAGGTCTGTCACTGTATAACACTGAGGTACAGTATTGATGGGTACAGGTCTGTCACTGTATAACACTGGGGTACAGTACTGGTGGGTACAGGTCTGTCACTGTATAACACGGGTACAGTATAGGTGGGTACAGGTCTGTCACTGTATAACACTGGGGTACAGTACTGGAGGGTACAGGTCTGTCACTGTATAACACTGAGGTACAGTATTGATGGGTACAGGTCTGTCACTGTATAACACTGGGGTACAGTACTGGTGGGTACAGGTCTGTCACTGTATAACACGGGTACAGTACTGGTGGGTACAGGTCTGTCACTGTATAACACGGGTACAGTACTGGAGGGTACAGGTATGTCACTGTATAACACTGGGGTACAGTATTGATGGGTACAGGTCTGTCACTGTATAACACGGGTACAGTATAGGTGGGTACAGGTCTGTCACTGTATAACACTGGGGTACAGTACTGGAGGGTACAGGTCTGTCACTGTAACACTGGGGTACAGTACTGGAGGGTACAGGTCTGTCACTATAACACGGATACAGTACTGGTGGGTACAGGTCTGTCACTGTATAACACTGGGTTACAGTACTGGTGGGTACAGGTCTGTCACTGTATAACACGGGGGTACAGTACTGGTGGGTACAGGTCTGTCACTGTATAACACTGGGGTACAGTACTGGTGGGTACAGGTCTGTCACTGTATAACACTGGGGTACAGTACTGGTGGGTACAGGTCTGTCACTGTATAACACTGGGGTACAGTACTGGTGGGTACAGGTATGTCACTAACACTGGGGTACAGTACTGGTGGGTACAGGTGTGTCACTGTATAACACTGGGGTACAGTACTGGTGGGTACAGGTCTGTCACTGTATAACTCTGGGGTACAGTACTGGTGGGTACAGGTCTGTCACTGTATAACACTGGGGTACAGTACTGGTGGGTACAGGTCTGTCACTGTATTAACACTGGGGTACAGTACTGGTGGGTACAGGTCTGTCACTGGTGTACAGTACTGCTGGGTACAGGTCTGTCACTGTATAACACTGGGGTACAGTACTGGTGGGTACAGGTCTGTCACTGTATAACACTGGGATACAGTACTGGTGGGTACAGGTCTGTCACTGTATAACACTGGGGTACAGTACTGGTGGGTACAGGTCTGTCACTGTATAACACTGGGGTACAGTATTGGTGGGTATAGGTCTGTCACTGTATAACACGGGGGTACAGGTCTGTCACTGTATAACGGGGGTACAGTACTGGTGGGTACAGGTATGTCACTGTATAACACAGGTACAGTATTGGTTGGTACAGGTCTGTCACTGTATAACACTGAGGTACAGTATTGATGGGTACAGGTCTGTCACTGTAACACTGGGGTACAGTACTGGTGGGTACAGGTCTGTCACTGTATAACACGGGTACAGTATAGGTGGGTACAGGTCTGTCACTGTATAACACTGGGGTACAGTACTGGAGGGTACAGGTCTGTCACTGTATAACACTGAGGTACAGTATTGATGGGTACAGGTCTGTCACTGTATAACACTGGGGTACAGTACTGGTGGGTACAGGTCTGTCACTGTATAACACGGGTACAGTACTGGTGGGTACAGGTCTGTCACTGTATAACACGGGTACAGTACTGGAGGGTACAGGTATGTCACTGTATAACACTGGGGTACAGTATTGATGGGTACAGGTCTGTCACTGTATAACACGGGTACAGTATAGGTGGGTACAGGTCTGTCACTGTATAACACTGGGGTACAGTACTGGAGGGTACAGGTCTGTCACTGTAACACTGGGGTACAGTACTGGAGGGTACAGGTCTGTCACTATAACACTGGGATACAGTACTGGTGGGTACAGGTCTGTCACTGTATAACACTGGGTTACAGTACTGGTGGGTACAGGTCTGTCACTGTATAACACGGGGGTACAGTACTGGTGGGTACAGGTCTGTCACTGTATAACACTGGGGTACAGTACTGGTGGGTACAGGTCTGTCACTGTATAACACTGGGGTACAGTACTGGTGGGTACAGGTCTGTCACTGTATAACACTGGGGTACAGTACTGGTGGGTACAGGTATGTCACTAACACTGGGGTACAGTACTGGTGGGTACAGGTCTGTCACTGTATAACACTGGGGTACAGTACTGGTGGGTACAGGTCTGTCACTGTATAACACTGGGGTACAGTACTGGCGGGATGGTGTGCGATGGTCACCAATGGGTATGAACACACTAACTCGGCCCTGGGATCGCTGCTTGGTGTTTTTGTCGGTCCCTGCTGTGACACTTGGTGCTGAAACCCGGGCTGAACACAGCACTTTGCCCGTTCCATCATTCAGTGCGTGGGCACTGTGAGCAATTGCAGGTTTACTATTGTCTTGTAACTGTGTGTGGGATGGTCGGTGGGTGACAGTGAAACAGGGCAGTGATTGAGGAAATCAATGGGCTTCTCACCATGCCAGGAAACACTTTCGCTAACCTCATCAGAATGCCTGCTTTAGTTCTTCCTCCTCTCCCTGGGCCGCTCTGTTCCAACACTAAGATTATGAGGGGCCTGGATAGAGTGGATGGGATGGACATATTTCCCTTAGCAGAGGGGTCAATAACTAGGGGGCATAGATTTTTTAAAGTAATTGGTAGGCGGTTTCGAGGGGATTTTGAGGGGCAATTGTTTAAGCCAGAGGGTGGTGGTGGTCTGGAACTCATTGCATAAAATGGTAATAGAGGCAGAAACCCTCACCATATTTAAAAGTCGCTGGATGTGCACCTGAAGTGCTGTAACCTGCAGGGTTACGGACCGAGAGCTGGAAAGTGGGATTAGGCTGGGTAGCTCTTGGTCGCCTGTCGTGGACACGCTGGGCCGTACTGTAAATTTCTATGTTTCTACCAGGTGGTTGTTGTTTGGTTGTGTTGCTGTGCGGGGAATTTGGGAATGGTGGGGGTCGGAGAGAGTAGGGTGAATGTTGCTTGGTTGGAACACAGCCTCACACAACAGCTCTCTGCCCACCCCCTCCCCTGTCCCCGTCTCCGCCAATACCTGGGCTTTTCGGTCCCATCACCCAAGTCTGTGCCTCCGGGAGATTAAACTCACTTTTGTTTGCGTCATGACTTCTGTGTTTGTCGGGGGAGGCGAGGGGAGAGGAGGGGCGCGATGTGAGGGACGCGGAGTGAGCCGTGCGGAGTGAGAGGGGTGGGGCGTGAGGTGAGGGGCCCTTTCATTCTCAAGACACACCGGGTGCTCCCCACTCGGACTCGGAACAATTCCCAGGTACCTCACTTTGCAGTAACATGTCGGGCAGTCTATCGATGAACAGGGCCCAGTATTACAGCACAAGTTGGGTACAGGTTGAATTTCCACGTGCTCTGCCTTTGCTCAGACAGGAGCCTCGTGCCCCACGTGTGCGGCATTTCCCACACCCGATATGTCCCAGTCTGTAAGTTGGACGGTTTGTGTCGTGGGCTCGAGTCCCCGGGACCCTCCCGGCTTTGCACCTGTCCCGGGATAGCTGGGGCGGGGAGTTGGGGGGAAATCCTGTCTTCGGTTTCGCTGGCCTTTCACCTCTCCGATGCGGGTAGAATGGGACGTGTGGTAAAGTCAGGAGCAAGGAGGGATACGAAACCCTTTCATTGATGTGGAAGGCCTGTGTGTTCTCCCAGCTCCCCGGTGAACCCCGGCTCTGTGGAGCTGGACCTTCCTGCCTGTGTGTAGTTACCCTGTCCTATCTGTTCCCCAGTGCTGAAACATTTTTATCATTTCAATCTATGCAGGAAAAACAAGTTTGAAAAGGAAGAAGTGTTTACTCGCTGAGCAGGGACAGCACGTTAACTCATCCTCAACAGCAGAACGTCAGACACCAAGAGCCCTCGGTGAGCTTAAATATTTCAAACTGGGAGCTTGCATCCTTGCCCTGAACTAAAGTGGATAAAGTAAAGGCCAGCTCTCTGTGTCAAATCATTCTCCCTTGTACAATGCCAGAGCTCATTCATTTCAAAGAAACAAAATAATTCTGGCCCAGGGAGAGATGCTGAATTTAATCTCAGCATTCACCCCAAGGAGACAGGACTTCGTATCCAATCGTGTCCCAGTGCTGTCATTGCCCAATCAGTGCACACTGACAACAGGGCAGCTGAAAATCTTACACTGTCCACATGATCTGTGACAATCTCCCAGACATAACACTGGGGTACAGGTCTGTCACTGTATAACACTGGGGTACAGTACTGGTGGGTACAGGTCTGTCACTGTATAACACTGGGGTACAGTACTGGTGGGTACAGGTCTGGTACTGTATAACACTGGGGTACAGTACTGGTGGGTACAGGTCTGGTACTGGTGGGTACAGGTCTGTCACTGTATAACACTGGGGTACAGTACTGGTGGGCACTGGTCTGTCACTGTATAACACTGGGGTACAGGTCTGTTACTGTATAACACGGGTACAGTACTGGTGGGTACAGGTCTGGTACTGGTGGGTACAGGTCTGTCACTGTATAACACTGGGGTACAGTACTGGTGGGTACAGGTCTGTCACTGTATAACACTGGGGTACAGTACTGGTGGTTACAGGTCTGTCACTGTATAACACGGGTACGGTACTGGTGGGTACAGGTCTGTCACTGTATAACACTGGGGTACAGTACTGGTGGGTACAGGTCTGTCACTGTAAAACACGGGTACAGTACTGGTGGGCACTGGTCTGTCACTGTATAACACTAGGGTACAGGTCTGTTACTGTATAACACGGGTACAGTGCTGGTGGGTACAGGTCTGTTACTGCATAACACTGGTGTACAGTACTGGTGGGTACAGGTCTGTCACTGTATAACACGGGTACAGTACTGGTAGGTACAGTTCTGTCACTATAACACTGGGGTACAGTACTGGTGGGTACAGGTCTGTTACTGTATAACACTGGGGTACAGTACTGGTGGGTACAGATCTGTCACTGTATAACACTGGGGTACAGTACTGCTGGGTACAGGTCTGTTACTGTATAACACTGGGGTACAGTACTGCTGGGTACAGTACTGGTGGGTACAGGTCTGTCACTGTATAACACTGGGGTACAGTACTGCTGGGTACAGTACTGGTGGGTACAGGTCTGTCACTGTATAACACTGGGGTACAGTACTGGTGGGGACAGGTCTGTCACTGTATAACACGGTACAGTACTGGTGGGTACAGGTCTGTCACTGTATAACACTGGGGTACAGTACTGGTGGGTACAGGTCTGTCACTGTATAACACTGGGGTACAGTACTGGTGGGTACAGGTCTGTCACTGTATAACACGGGTACAGTACTGGTGGGTACAGGTCTGTCACTGTATAACACTGGGGTACAGTACTGGTGGGTGCAGGTCTGTCAGTGTATAACACTGGGATACAGTACTGGTGGGTACAGGTCTGTCACCGTATAACACTGAGGTACAGTACTGGTGGGTACAGGTCTGTCACTGTATAACACTGGGGTACAGAACTGGTGGGTACAGGTCTGTCACTATCACACTGAAGTACAGTACTGGTGGGTACAGGTCTGTCACTGTATAATACTGGGGTACAGTACTGGTGGGTACAGGTCTGTCACTGTATAACACTGGGGTACAGTACTGGTGGGTACAGGTCTGTCACTAACACTGGGGTACAGTACTGGTGGGTACAGGTCTGTCACTGTATAACACTGGGGTACAGTACTGGTGGGTACAGGTCTGTCGCTGTATAACACTTGGGTACAGTACTGGTGGGTACAGGTCTGTCACTGTATAACACTGGGGTACAGTACTGGTGGGTGCAGGTCTGTCACTGTATAACACTGGGGTACAGTACTGGTGGGTACAGGTCTGTCACTGTAAAACACGGGTACAGTACTGGTGGGCACTGGTCTGTCACTGTATAACACTAGGGTACAGGTCTGTTACTGTATAACACGGGTACAGTGCTGTTGGGTACAGGTCTGTTACTGCATAACACTGGTGTACAGTACTGGTGGGTACAGGTCTGTTACTGTATAACACTGGGGTACAGTACTGGTGGGTACAGATCTGTCACTGTATAACACGGGTACAGTACTGCTGGGTACAGGTCTGTTACTGTATAACACTGGGGTACAGTACTGATGGGTACAGGTCTGTCACTGTATAACACTGGGGTACAGTACTGCTGGGTACAGGTCTGTTACTGTATAACACTGGGGTACAGTACTGGTGGGTACAGGTCTGTCACTGTATAACACTGGGGTACAGTACTGCTGGGTACAGTACTGGTGGGTACAGGTCTGTCACTGTATAACACTGGGGTACAGTACTGCTGGGTACAGTACTGGTGGGTACAGGTCTGTCACTGTATAACACTGGGGTACAGTACTGGTGGGGACAGGTCTGTCACTGTATAACACGGTACAGTACTGGTGGGTACAGGTCTGTCACTGTATAACACTGGGGTACAGTACTGGTGGGTACAGGTCTGTCACTGTATAACACTGGGGTACAGTACTGGTGGGTACAGGTCTGTCACTGTATAACACGGGTACAGTACTGGTGGGTACAGGTCTGTCACTGTATAACACTGGGGTACAGTACTGGTGGGTGCAGGTCTGTCAGTGTATAACACTGGGATACAGTACTGGTGGGTACAGGTCTGTCACTGTATAACACTGGGGTACAGAACTGGTGGGTACAGGTCTGTCACTATCACACTGAAGTACAGTACTGGTGGGTACAGGTCTGTCACTGTATAATACTGGGGTACAGTACTGGTGGGTACAGGTCTGTCACTGTATAACACTGGGGTACAGTACTGGTGGGTACAGGTCTGTCACTAACACTGGGGTACAGTACTGGTGGGTACAGGTCTGTCACTGTATAACACTGGGGTACAGTACTGGTGGGTACAGGTCTGTCACTGTATAACACTGGGGTACAGTACTGGTGGGTACAGGTCTGTCACTGTGTAACACGGGGGTACAGTACTGGTGGGTACAGGCCTGTCACTGTATAACACTGGGGTACAGTACTGGTGGGTATGGGTCTGTCACTGTATAACACTGGGGTACAGTACTGGTGGGTACAGGTCTGTCACTGTATAACACTGGGGTACAGTACTGGTGGGTACAGGTCTGTCACTGTATAACACTGGGGTACAGTACTGGTGGGTACAGGTCTGTCACTGTATAACACTGGGGTACAGTACTGGGGGGTACAGGTCTGTCACTGTATAACACTGGGGTACAGTACTGGGGGGTACAGGTCTGTCACTGTATAACTGGGGTACAGTACTGGTGGGTACAGGTCTGTCACTGTATAACACTGGGGTACAGTACTGGGGGGTACAGGTCTGTCACTGTATAACACTGGGGTACAGTACTGGTGGGTACAGGTCTGTCACTGTATAACACTGGGGTACAGTACTGGTGAGTACAGGTCTGTCACTGTATAACACGGGGGTACAGTACTGGTGGGTACAGGTCTGTCACTGTATAACACTGGGGTACAGTACTGGTGGGTACAGGTCTGTCACTGTATAACACTGGGGTACAGTACTGGTGGGTACAGGTCTGTCACTGTAACACTGGGGTACAGTACTGGGGGGTACAGGTCTGTCACTGTATAACACTGGGGTACAGTACTGGTGGGTACAGGTCTGTCACTGTATAACACTGGGGTACAGTACTGGGGGGTACAGGTCTGTCAGTGTATAACACTGGGGTACAGTACTGGTGGGTACAGGTCTGTCACTGTATAACACTGGGGTACAGTACTGGTGGGTACAGGTCTGTCACTGTATAACACTAGGGTACAGTACTGGTGGGTACAGGTCTGTCACTGTATAACACTGGGGTACAGTACTGGTGGGTGCAGGTCTGTCACTGTATAACACTGGGGTACAGTACTGGTGGGTGCAGGTCTGTCACTATAACACTGGGGTACAGTACTGGTGGGTACAAGTCTGTCACTGTATAACACTGGGGTACAGTACTGGTGGGTACAGGTCTGTCACTGGATAACACTGGGGCACAGTCCTGGTGGGTACAGGTCTGTCACTGTATAACACTGGGGCACAGTACTGGTGGGTACAGGTCTGTCACTGTATAACACTGGGGTACAGTACTGGTGGGTACAGGTCTATCACTGTATAACACTGGGGTACAGTACTGGTGGGTACAGGTCTGTCACTGTATAACACTGGGGTACAGTACTGGTGGGTACAGGTCTGTCACTGTATAACACTGGGGTACAGTACCGGTGGGTACAGGTCTGTCACTGTATAACACTGGGGTACAGTACTGGTGGGTACAGGTCTGTCACTGTATAACACTGGGGTACAGTACTGGGGGGTACAGGTCTGTCACTGTATAACACTGGGGTACAGTACTGGTGGGTACAGGTCTGTCACTGTATAACACTGGGGTACAGTACTGGTGGGTACAGGTCTGTCACTGTATAACACTGGGGTACAGTACTGGTGGGTACAGGTCTGTCACTGTATAACACTGGGGTATAGTACTGGTGGGTACAGGTCTGTCACTGTATAACACTAGGGTACAGTACTGGTGGGTACAGGTCTGTCACTGTATAACACTGGGGTACAGTACTGGTGGGTACAGGTCTGTCACTGTATAACACTGGGGTACAGTACTGGTGGGTACAGGTCTGTCACTGTATAACACTGGGGTACAGTACTGGTGGGTACAGGTCTGTCACTGGATAACACTGGGGCACAGTCCTGGTGGGTACAAGTCTGTCACTGTATAACACTGGGGCACAGTACTGGTGGGTACAGGTCTGTCACTGTATAACACTGGGGTACAGTACTGGTGGGTACAGGTCTGTCACTGTATAACACTGTGGTACAGTACTGGTGGGTACAGGTCTGTCACTGTATAACACTGGGGTACAGTACTGGTGGGTACAGGTCTGTCACTGTATAACACTGGGGTACAGTACTGGTGGGTACAGGTCTGTCACTGTATAACACTGGGGTACAGTACTGGTGGGTACAGGTCTGTCACTGTATAACACTGGGGTACAGTACTGGTGGGTACAGGTCTGTCACTGTATAACACTGGGGTACAGGTCTGTCACTGTATAACACTGGGGTACAGTACTGGTGGGTACAGGTCTGTCACTGTATAACACTGGGGTACAGTACTGGTGGGTACAGGTCTGTCACTGTATTAACACTGGGGTACAGTACTGGTGGGTACAGGTCTGTCACTGTATAACACTGGGGTACAGTACTGGTGGGTACAGGTCTGTCACTGTATAACACTGGGGTACAGTACTGGTGGGTACAGGTCTGTCACTGTATAACACTGAGGTACAGTACTGGTGGGTACAGGTCTGTTACTGTATTAACACTGGGAACAGTACTGGTGGGTACAGGTCTGTCACTGTATAACACTGGGGTACAGTACTGGTGGGTACAGGTCTGTCACTAACACTGGGGTACAGTACTGGTGGGTACAGGTCTGTCACTGTATAACACTGGGGTACAGTACTGCGGGGTACAGTACTGGGGGGTACAGTACTGGGGGGTACACATCTGGGGGTACAGTACTGGGGGGTACAGGTCTGTCACTGTATAACACTGGGGTACAGTACTGGTGGGTACAGGTCTGTCACTGTATAACACTGGGGTACAGTACTGGGGGGTACAGGTCTGTCACTGTATAACACTGGGGTACAGTACTGGGGGGTACAGTACTGGTGGGTACACGTCTGGGGGTACAGTACTGGGGGGTACAGGTCTGGGGGTACAGTACTGGTGGGTACACGTCTGGGGGTACAGTACTGGGGGGTACAGGTCTGGGGGTACAGGTCTGGGGGTACAGTACTGGGGGGTACAGGTCTGGGGGTACAGTACTGGGGGGTACAGGTCTGGGGGTACAGTACTGGGGGGTACAGGTCTGGGGGTACAGTACTGGTGGGTACAGGTCTGGGGGTACAGTACTGGGGGGTACAGGTCTGGGGGTACAGTACTGGTGGGTACAGGTCTGTCACTGTATAACACTGGGGTACAGTACTGGGGGGTACAGGTCTGTCACTGTATAACACTGGGGTACAGTACTGGTGGGTACAGTACTGGGGGGTACAGGTCTGGGGGTACAGTACTGGGGGGTACAGGTCTGTCACTGTATAACACTGGGGTACAGTACTGGTGGGTACAGTACTGGGGGGTACAGTACTGGGGGGTACAGTACTGGGGGGTACAGGTCGGGAAGGCTGTGCCAGATGAAGTGGGGTGAGGGGCCACTTTAGCAGAAAGACTCGAGGTTGATGTTGGGGGTTTGGCGTGCTCGAGTGTTGGGTTTCGGGGCCCTGGTTGTGATGTGTTTTTAAAGTGTGGCTTCAGGTGAAATGAACTGGTGCTCCCTTGCTGCATTCTCCGTCCTTCAGGGAGGGAGGGGCAGCTTTCAGTGATGTACTGGGTGATGAAGCTGAGCTTCTCTTGGGGTGTGCGGCGTTTACCCCGGGAGAGGAGCTGCACTCGCTACCTGCTTTCCTTCTCCCCATGGCTTCCGGAAGCTGCAATCCTGGATGCGTTATCCCCCTCACGGCCACAGGTGAATCCCCAACACCAGGTGCCGGGTCCTTACTGAAAGGGCAGAGTATTCGCCCCGTACATCGCCCAGCATCGCTCGCTCCCTCAATCAACAGCACCCGAGACCCACCCCATGGGCCGTCGTCTCAGTGTGCTTTGTGGGACACGGGAGCTGCTATACCACGCACTGATCCTGTTCGAATGTTCAGCCAGTGTGCGAGGTCAATCCTGTTGTGGCAGTTTCGGGTTGTGCATGTTTGTTCAGTGTTCAGTGTTGTGTGTCACTGGCACTGGAGTTCACACCCAGGGTGTGTGTGTGTGTGTGTGTGTGTGTGTGTGTGGTCACATGCCTCTCCCTCTCCTTGTGGAGTGTGTGGAACCGGAACCCAGTGCGAGCGAGGGTCGGGGAGTGTGGTCTGTACCCCAGTACGAGCGAGGGTGGGGGAGTGTGGGTCTGTACCCCAGTACGAGCGAGGGTCGGGGAGTGTGGGTCTGTACCCCAGTACGAGCGAGGGTGGGGGAGTGTGGGTCTGTGCTCCAGTACGAGCGAGGCTCGGGGAGTGTGGGTCTGTACCCCAGTACGAGCGAGGCTCGGGGAGTGTGGGTCTGTACCCCAGTACGAGCGAGGGTCGGGGAGTGTGGTCTGTACCCCAGTACGAGCGAGGGTGGGGGAGTGTGGGTCTGTACCCCAGTACGAGCGAGGGTCGGGGAGTGTGGGTCTGTACCCCAGTACGAGCGAGGGTCGGGGAGTGTGGGTCTGTACCCCAGTACGAGCGAGGGTCGGGGAGTGTGGGTCTGTACCCCAGTACGAGCGAGGGTCGGGGAGTGTGGGTCTGTACCCCAGTACGAGCGAGGGTCGGGGAGTGTGGGTCTGTACCCCAGTACGAGCGAGGGTGGGGAGTGTGGGTCTGTACCCCAGTACGAGCGAGGGTCGGGAAGTGTGGGTCGGGAGTGTGGGTCTGTACCCCAGTACGAGCGAGGGTCGGGGAGTGGTCTGTACCCCAGTACGAGCGAGGGTCGGGGAGTGTGGTTCTGTACCCCAGTACGAGCGAGGGTCGGGGAGTGTGGTTCTGTACCCCAGTACGAGCGAGGCTCGGGGAGTGTGGGTCTGTACCCCAGTACGAGCGAGGGTCGGGGAGTGTGGGTCTGTACCCCAGTATGAGCGAGGGTCGGGGAGCGAGGGTCGGGGAGTGTGGGTCTGTACCCCAGTATGAGCGAGGGTCGGGGAGCGAGGCTCGGGGAGTGTGGTCTGTACCCCAGTACGAGCGAGGCTCGGGGAGTGTGGGTCTGTACCCCAGTACGAGCGAGGCTCGGGGAGTGTGGGTCTGTACCCCAGTACGAGCGAGGGTCGGGGAGTGTGGGTCTGTACCCCAGTATGAGCGAGGGTCGGGGAGTGTGGGTCTGTACCCCAGTACGAGCGAGGCTCGGGGAGTGTGGGTCTGTACCCCAGTACGAGCGAGGGTCGGGGAGTGTGGGTCTGTACCCCAGTACGAGCGAGGGTCGGGGAGTGTGGGTCTGTACCCCAGTACGAGCGAGGGTCGGGGAGTGTGGGTCTGTACCCCAGTACGAGCGAGGCTCGGGGAGTGTGGGTCTGTACCCCAGTACGAGCGAGGGTCGGGGAGTGTGGGTCTGTACCCCAGTACGAGCGAGGGTCGGGGAGTGTGGGTCTGTACCCCAGTACGAGCGAGGCTCGGGGAATGTGGGTCTGTACCCCAGTACGAGCGAGGCTCGGGGAGTGTGGGTCTGTACCCCAGTACGAGCGAGGGTCGGGGAGTGTGGTCTGTACCCCAGTACGAGCGAGGGTCGGGGAGTGTGGGTCTGTACCCCAGTACGAGCGAGGGTCGGGGAGTGTGGGTCTGTACCCCAGTACGAGCGAGGGTCGGGGAGTGTGGGTCTGTACCCCAGTACGAGCGAGGGTCGGGAAGTGTGGGTCTGTACCCCAGTACGAGCGAGGGTCGGGGAGTGTGGGTCTGTACCCCAGTACGAGCGAGGGTCGGGGAGTGTGGGTCTGTACCCCAGTACGAGCGAGGGTCGGGGAGTGGTCTGTACCCCAGTACGAGCGAGGGTCGGGAAGTGTGGGTCGGGGAGTGTGGGTCTGTACCCCAGTACGAGCGAGGGTCGGGGAGTGTGGGTCTGTACCCTAGTATGAGCGAGGGTCGGGGAGCGAGCCTCGGGGAGTGTGGTCTGTACCCCAGTACGAGCGAGGGTCGGGGAGTGTGGGTCTGTACCCCAGTACGAGCGAGGGTCGGGGAGTGTGGTCTGTACCCCAGTACGAGCGAGGGTCGGGGAGTGTGGTCTGTACCCCAGTACGAGCGAGGGTCGGGAAGTGTGGGTCGGGAGTGTGGGTCTGTACCCCAGTACGAGCGAGGGTCGGGGAGTGTGGTCTGTACCCCAGTATGAGCGAGGGTCGGGGAGTGTGGGTCTGTACCCCAGTACGAGCGAGGGTCGGGGAGTGTGGTCTGTACCCCAGTACGAGCGAGGGTCGGGAAGTGTGGGTCGGGGAGTTTGGGTCTGTACCCCAGTACGAGCGAGGATCGGGGAGCGAGGCTCGGGGAGTGTGGTCTGTACCCCAGTATGAGCGAGGGTCGGGGAGTGTGGGTCTGTACCCCAGTACGAGCGAGGCTCGGGGAGTGTGGGTCTGTACCCCAGTATGAGCGAGGGTCGGGGAGTGTGGGTCTGTACCCCAGTACGAGCGAGGGTCGGGGAGCGAGGCTCGGGGATTGTGGTCTGTACCCCAGTACGAGCGAGGGTCGGGGAGCGAGGCTCGGGGAGTGTGGTCTGTACCCCACTATGAGCGAGGGTCGGGGAGCGAGCCTCGGGGAGTGTGGTCTGTACCCCAGTACGAGCGAGGTTTTGGAGAATATAACCCACAGGCTCCTCCCTCGGGTCGGATGTAGCTGTGACCCAGGGCCTGCTGTCTCAAACCCACACTGGGCGAAGGCTGCTTTATTTCAATGACCTCACATGCAGACAGAGTTTTATTTTGAGCTGGGCTTGACTTCCTGCCTTTTCTTGCAGTCCCCTGAGCTGTTGCAGTTTCTGCTCCCTGTGGTATATGTACATAAGCTGTGTCGGGCCTTCGCCCAGACTGTCTGACTCACCGGCACTGCAAATACACACCGTACTTTCAGCTGCAGCTTAGGGAGGGGTGGTTAGTGGTCAGTGTGTGCACCAATGCTGGGATCCTTGTCCCACAGCCTGTGGTGGGGCACAGTGTTGCAGTGTAAAGCACCCACATGTATTGACTGGAGGAATGCTGTCGGGCTGGGGCGTGTTCACAGTGACTGCAGCTCCCTGCTGTGTCAGAGCAGCAAGGCCTACTTACCCTCACCTCCCACGGGGAAGCCTTGCTCAGTGGAGCACGGACCCGTTCTCCCGTGTCATGGTGGGCGTGAAACGCGCGGTATTAACCCAAGTCTTTCCTCCCGTCTCTCCTTCCTCCCTGGCAGACCGTGGGATGGGCAAAGTGGGTCTGTGCCACCCTGGCATCGTCTCGGTGATCGCTCTCTCGCGCTCTCTCTCTCTCGCGCTCTCTCTCTCTCTCTCTCTCTCTCTCTCTCTCTCGCGCTCTCTCGCGCTCTCGCGCTCTCTCTCTCTCTCTCTCTCTCTCTCGCTCGCGCGCGCGCTCTCTCTCTCTCTCTCTCTCTCTCTCGCGCGCGCTCTCTCCCCGGCTCGCTGGCTGGCTCGCTCTCTCCCCCGCTCTCTCCCCGGCTCGCTCGCTCTCTTTATTCTCCACACACCCCCCCCCCCCCCTGTTCCTGTGTCTCTCTGTCCCTCTCCCCATTTGTCTGTCTCTCTGCCTCTCCCTCTCCTTCCCCCTCCCTCTCTCCAGTCGGCAACCGGACCGGTTTTCTAACCGCTGTCATTATAACACTGACCCGATGTGGGGACTGTGTCTGTCTGGGCCAGTTACCCAGCACAGACCGGGGATAGGCCCAGAGCTTATGAAGGCGCAGTATCCCGAGAGATGCATTTACCCACCCTAGAACTGACCCTTTGCTAAAAGTGAATTTACTGGAAGACTGTCAGTAAATCCGAGTGAGCCTGAATATACGGCCCAGAAACAGTCCACACGGCCCAACCAGTCCGTGCCGGCGTTTCTGCTCCACTCGAGCCTCCTCCTGTCTTTCCTCATCTAAATCTATCAGCATACCCCTCTCTCCCCTCACGGGCTTATCTAACTGTCACTAAATGTATTTACACTATTCGCCTCAACCCCTCCCTGTGGCAGCGAGCGCCACATTCTCACCGCTCTCTGGGTCAAGATTCCTTGGGGCGGGGCCTGGACTTTAAGGCTCATTAACTTCCGTTGTTGTATGCCGCTGAATGTTGCTACTCGCTCCCCCCCCACCTCCCTCTCCCTTCTCCCCTCTGTGTGTGACAGCGGGTACTGGAGACAGCTGGGGAGGTGTGTGTGGAATCCCCGGGAGCTGCAGTGAGTGGAGGTGAGGAGCCTGCCTCCCGCACTCGATGCTGCATTACTCCGCCCTTAAAACCTCACTGGGGGAGGAATAAGACGGGTGTCTGTCGCCCCGAGTGTGGCGGGCACGAGCGCTGGGCGCAGTTCGAGGGGCGGGGGGAGAGAATCTCTCTTTACTGAGACCGCCGGTGACAGAGAATGGGACAGACCGTGCCAACAGGAAGCTCAGCATTGTCTGTAGCTTTCCCTCCTGAACTCCGCCCTCCACCGGCACATTCCGGCATGTTTGTGGTCGCATGAGTGACACATGTGAGATATTTAACTCTGGCATGCAGTTGCGGAAAGGCCGTGTGTACCCAGGGCCGGATTAGTGGGTCTGTAGCTCCCGTTATCTGCACACACTATACACAGCACAGCCAGCTGCACGGACCCCAACTTTGCCTTTTGACAGATGCTGCGCATATCTCTCCGCACTGCACCATAACACAGGGACAGGAGGAGGCCGTTCGTCCCTCGAGTCTGTTACACAGGGACAGGAGGAGGCCGTTCGTCCCTCGAGCCTGTTACACAGGAACAGGAGGAGGCCGTTCCCCCTCGAGCCTGTTACACGGACAGGAGGAGGCCATTCAGCCCCTCGAGCCTGTTACACAGGGACAGGAGGAGGCCGTTCGTCCCTCGAGCCTGTTACACAGGGACAGGAGGAGGCCGTTCGTCCCTCGAGTCTGTTACACAGGGACAGGAGGAGGCCGTTCGTCCCTCGAGTCTGTTACACAGGGACAGGAGGAGGCCGTTCGTCCCTCGAGCCTGTTACACAGGAACAGGAGGAGGCCCATTCAGCCCCTCGAGCCTGTTACACAGGAACAGGAGGAGGCCATTCAGCCCCTCGAGCCTGTTACACAGGGACAGGAGGAGGCCGTTCGTCCCTCGAGCCTGTTACACAGGGACAGGAGGAGGCCGTTCGTCCCTCGAGCCTGTTACACAGGAACAGGAGGAGGCCCATTCAGCCCCTCGAGCCTGTTACACAGGGACAGGAGGAGGCCATTCAGCCCCTCGAGCCTGTTACACAGGGACAGGAGGAGGTCCATTCAGCCCCTCGAGCCTGTTACACAGGGACAGGAGGAGGCCATTCAGCCCCTCGAGTCTGTTACACAGGGACAGGAGGAGGCCGTTCGTCCCTCGAGCCTGTTACACGGACAGGAGGAGGCCGTTCCCCCTCGAGCCTGTTACACGGACAGGAGGAGGCCGTTCGTCCCTCGAGCCTGTTACACAGGGACAGGAGGAGGCCGTTCGTCCCTCGAGCCTGTTACACGGACAGGAGGAGGCCGTTCGTCCCTCGAGCCTGTTACACGGACAGGAGGAGGCCCATTCAGCCCCTCGAGCCTGTTACACGGACAGGAGGAGGCCCATTCAGCCCCTCGAGCCTGTTACACGGACAGGAGGAGGCCGTTCGTCCCTCGAGCCTGTTACACGGACAGGAGGAGGCCCATTCAGCCCCTCGAGCCTGTTACACGGACAGGAGGAGGCCCATTCAGCCCCTCGAGCCTGTTACACAGGAACAGGAGGAGGCCATTCAGCCCCTCGAGCCTGTTGCACAGGAACAGGAGGAGGCCCATTCAGCCCCTCGAGCCTGTTACACAGGAACAGGAGGAGGCCATTCAGCCCCTCGAGCCTGTTACACAGGAACAGGAGGAGGCCCATTCAGCCCCTCGAGCCTGTTACACAGGAACAGGAGGAGGCCATTCAGCCCCTCGAGCCTGTTACACAGGAACAGGAGGAGGCCCATTCAGCCCCTCGAGCCTGTTACACAGGAACAGGAGGAGGCCCATTCAGCCCCTCGAGCCTGTTACACAGGAACAGGAGGAGGCCATTCAGCCCCTCGAGCCTGTTACACAGGAACAGAAGGAGGCCATTCAGCCCCTCGAGCCTGTTACACAGGAACAGGAGGAGGCCGTTCGTCCCTCGAGCCTGTTACACAGGAACAGGAGGAGGCCATTCAGCCCCTCGAGCCTGTTACACAGGAACAGGAGGAGGCCGTTCCCCCTCGAGCCTGTTACACAGGAACAGGAGGAGGCCGTTCGTCCCTCGAGCCTGTTACACAGGGACAGGAGGAGGCAGTTCCCCCTCGAGCCTGTTACACAGGGACAGGAGGAGGCCGTTCCCCCTCGAGCCTGTTACACAGGGACAGGAGGAGGCCATTCAGCCCCTCGAGCCTGTTACACAGGGACAGGAGGAGGCCCATTCAGCCCCTCGAGCCTGTTACACAGGAACAGGAGGAGGCCATTCAGCCCCTCGAGCCTGTTACACAGGAACAGGAGGAGGCCATTCAGCCCCTCGAGCCTGTTACACAGGAACAGGAGGAGGCCATTCAGCCCCTCGAGCCTGTTACACAGGAACAGGAGGAGGCCATTCAGCCCCTCGAGCCTGTTACACGGACAGGAGGAGGCCATTCAGCCCCTCGAGCCTGTTACACGGACAGGAGGAGGTCCATTCAGCTCCTCGAGCCTGTTACACAGGGACAGGAGGAGGCCATTCAGCCCCTCGAGCCTGTTACACGGACAGGAGGAGGCCATTCAGCCCCTCGAGCCTGTTACACAGGAACAGGAGGAGGCCCATTCAGCCCCTCGAGCCTGTTACACAGGAACAGGAGGAGGTCCATTCAGCCCCTCGAGCCGAGGTCCATTCAGCCCCTTGAGCCTGTTACACAGGAACAGGAGGAGGCCCATTCAGCCCCTCGAGCCTGTTACACAGGGACAGGAGGAGGCCGTTCGTCCCTCGAGCCTGTTACACAGGAACAGGAGGAGGCCCATTCAGCCCCTCGAGCCTGTTACACAGGAACAGGAGGAGGCCCATTCAGCCCCTCGAGCCTGTTACACAGGAACAGGAGGAGGCCCATTCAGCCCCTCGAGCCTGTTCTGCCGTTCAGTGAGAATCGAGGCGGGTGGATGGAGTTACGACACAGATCAGCCGTGATCTCATTAAATGGCGGATCAGGCTCGAGGGGCTGAATGGCCTCCTCCTGCTCCTATCTTCCCCAGCACAGGATAGGGCTGTGCTGTGCTGCATTCCTTGGTTGAATATGTGATGAGGAGTGACCATTCGATAATTACCTGCTGTGGGCAGGAGTCGGTGTCTGGAGGAGAGCAGGAGACTGGCTCAGTCGCTACCTTGTGCCTGGTCTTGTGGAGATACGTGGGGAACATTAAATATTTAACAAGCAACACAAGACGGAGGTTAATAAAAGGATGCAAGGGAACAGTACCAGGGCTAGAAACCTGAAACCACAGCAATAAACACTGGAAACACACAGGTTGCAGGGGGGAAAGTCGGCAAGTGGGATTGGAGCAGGCAGCTCGCGTTGGAGATCTAGCCCTGCATGGTGATTGCCTCCAGCGCTGTGCTTTCAGCGGGGTGCGGGCTGGGGGGGGGGGGCAGCCCGGGGGGGGGAGGTGGCGGAGGAGCAGCCTGAGGTGGGGGGGGTGGGCAGAGGGGAGGGCAGCCTAGGGTGGGGGAGTGGGCGGGCGGAGGGGCAGCCTGGAAAGGGGGGGGGGGTGCGGAGGGGTAGACTCGGGGTGGGGGGGGCAGCTGGGGGAGGGGTGGGGGCGCAGGGGTAGACTTGGGGTGGGGGGGTGAAGCAGAGTCTGGGGAGGGAGGCAGGTGTTGGGAGGCCAGCCCTGAATGGCTGAGGCTGGGCTGTTCTCTCCGAATACTCCGTTGTCGCCTTCCCCCTGGATTGTCGGGAATGACAGTGCAACAAATCAGACCGTCGGACTGCCGGCCGGCGTGATGGGAACTGGAACCTTGGGGTTCGAGGTGGGTGGGGGAGAGGATCTGTTCAGGTTCACTGCCTGTTTTGACAGAGGCTGCTTTGTGCAGACGCCAAGGCCGGTGGTTTGGGCAAATTCCAGCTGCCAACACGGGTTGCATTTTCCCTGAGGTTGCACCCACTGTACGGAGCTGAGATTTACTGGCTGCTGACTGATCTGACGGTCTGAAGCTCTGTCAGCACCTGAAGGGAGCCGGGGGTGAGGAGGAAGTTGGTTGAAGTAGTTGTGTGAATGTGGAGGAGGCTGCTTGAGGGGTGTGATCGATCGCAGGCTAGTTGGCTCAGTCCTTGGTGGGCCACCAGCGTAGTGACTGCAGCCAGTGAGATCAGCAGCTCAAGGCTTGGAGTGAGGACCACCTGTCTCGCCAGCACTGCGCTTGTTCACCTTCAGTTACAACTTCCACTCCGCCCAGACCAGAAAATACTCTAACCTCGCATGACGCAAAATCCTGCTGGAGTAGTCCAGCCAACATGAGGGCTGCCCTGGAGTATATACAGTAATCGCTATATCTGGGTATATACGGTAATCTCTCCATCCCTGGGTATATATGGTCATTGTGGAGACATGGTTACAAGTTTGGGAACTAAATATTCTAGGGTACTTAACTTTTAGAAGAATTGGACAAAATGGAAAAGGAGAAGGGGTAGGCTGGACAAATGATGGGATAAAGACAGTGGAGAGAAAGGATCTTAGCTCAGAAAATCAAGTCGTAGAATCAGTTTGGGTGGAGCTAAGAAACAGCAAGGAGCAGAAAACATTGGTGGGAGTTGTTTATAGGCCCCCAAAGAGTAGTGGTAATGTAGGGCAGAGTGTAAATCAGGAAATTAGAGGCGCATGTAACAAGGGTAATGCGGTAATCGTGGGGAACTTTAATCTACATATAGACTTTGCAAACCAAATATGCAGTAATAATGTAGAGGGTGAATTTATGGAATGTATACAAGATGGTTTTCTAGATCAGTATGTTGAGGAGCCAGCTAGGGAACAGGCTGTTTTAGATCTAGTATTGTGCAATGAGAAAGGGTTAGTTAATAACCTTGTAGTATAGGGGCCTTTAGGGAAGAGTGACCATAATATGATAGATTTTTATATTGAGTTTGAAAGTAATTTAGTTAAATCCAAAACTAGGGTCCTAAATCTCACCAAAGCAAACTCCGTAGGTTTGCGAGTTGCCAAAGGTAGATTGGAAAACTACAATAAAAGGTCTGATGGTAGACAAGTAATGGCAAGCATTTAAATAATTAATACATAATTTACAACAAACATACATTCCTTTAAGGCACAAAAACCCCACAGGAAAAGTGGCCCAACCGTGGCTAACAAGAGAAGTTAAAGATAGTATTAAATCAAAGGAAGAGGCTTATAATGTTGTCAAAAAGAGCAGTAAGCCCGAGGATTGGGAGGGTTTTAGAATTCAGCAAAGGAGGACCAAGAAATTGATAAAGGAAGGGAAAATAGAATATGAGAGTAAACTAGTGGGAGACATAAAAACAGATTGTAAAAGCTGCTATAGGTATGTAAAAAGGAAAAGATTAGCGATGGTAAATGTGGGTCTCTTACAGGCTGAGACACGAGAAATTATAATGGTGAATAAGGAAATGGTAGAGACATTAAACAAATACTTGTGTGTCTGTCTTCACCGGAAGAAGACACAAAAAACCTCCCGGAAATAGTGGAGAACCAGGTGTCTAGAGAATGAGGAAATGAAAGAAATTTGTATTAGTAAAAAAAAAAAAAGTACTGGTGAAATTAATGGGACTGAAAGCCAATAAATCCTCTGGAGCTGATGGCCTACATACTCGGGTTTTGAAAAAGGTGGCTATAGAGATAGTGGATGTATTGGTTGTCATCTTCCAAAATTCCATAGATTCTCGATCGGTTCCCGCAGATTGGAAGGTAGCTAATATAACTCCACTATTTAAGAAAGGAGGGAGAGAGAAAACGGGGAACTACAGACCAGTTAGCTTGACCGCAGTCGTAGAGAAAATGCTAGAATCTGTTATTAAGGACGTGGTAACAGGGCACTTAGAAAAGAATAACAGGATTGGGCAGAGTCTACACGGATTTATGAAAGGGAAATCATGTTTGACAAATCTGTTTGAGGTTGTAATTAGCAGAATAGATAAGGGGGGAACCAGTGGATGTGGTGTATTTAGATTTTCAGAAGGCCTTCGAAAAGATGACACACGAGGTTATTAAACAAAATTAGGGCTCATGGGATTGGGGGTAATATACTAGCATGGATTGAGGATTGGTTAACGGACAGAAAACAGAGAGTAGCAATAAACGGGTCATTTTTGGGTTGGCAGGCTGTAACTAGTGGGGTACCGCAGGGATCAGTGCTGGGGCCCCAGCTATTCACACTCTATATCAATGATTTGGATGAGGGGACCAACTGTAATATATCCAAGTTTATTCCAAGATACAAAACTCGGTGGGGATGTAAGTTGTGAGGAGGCTTCGAGGGGATATAGACAGACTAAGTGAGTGGGCAAGAACAGGGCAAATGGAATATAATGTGAAGTTATTCACTTTGGTCGGAAACATAGAAAAGCAGAGTATTGTTTAAACGGTGAGAGATTGTGAAATGTCGGTGTTCAGAGGGACCTGGGTGACCTTGTACACCAATCACTGAAAGTTAACCTGCAGGTACAGCAAGTGATTCAGAAAGCAAATGGTATGTTGGCCTTTATTACAGGAGGATTTGAGTATAAGAGTAAAGACGTCTTACTGCGATTATATCGAGCCCTGGTGAGACCACACCTGGAGTATTGTGCACAGTTTGGGTCTCCTTACCTAAGGAAGGATATACTTGCCACAGAGGGAGTGCAGCGAAGGTTCACCAGACTGATTCCTGGGATGGGGGGATTGTCCTATGAGGAGAGATTGAGCAGACTGGGCCGATATTCTCTCGAGTTTAGAAGAATGAGAGGGTGATCTCATTGAAACACAACATTCTTACAGGGCTTGACAGGGTAGATGCAGCGAGGGTGTTTCCCCCGGGCTGGGGAGTCTAGAACCAGGGGTCACAGTCTCAGGATAAGGGGTTGGCCATTTAGGACCGAGATGAGGAGGAATTTCTTCACTCAGAGGGAGGTGAATCTTTGGGATTCTCTGCCCCAGAGGTGCTGTGGAGGCTCAGTCCATCAGTATCAGTATATTCAAGACAGAGATCAATAGATTTTTGAATATTAAGAGAATCGAGGGATATGGGGATCGGGTGGGAAAATGCTGAGATCAAAGATCAGCCGTGATCTCATTGGATGGTGGAGCAGGCTTGAGGGGCCGAATGGCCGACTCCTGATTCTTATGTTCTAACGTATTCTCTCTATCCCTGGTTATATACGGTAATCTCGGGCTCAATTTTCCCCAGTATTTGCGCCATTTTCTTTTGGAGCAGGCTGCTTTTTCTGGCCTATCTTAAAAAATTCCCAGTTTCCCCAATCAATTTGCCCCAGCGTAACTCAGTTAGTTGTGAATTTTTTAAGTCAGTTTTTTTTTTCAGCCAAAGGGGGCGTAACCAGCCACCTCCACAACGTGTGGCCATTGAGAGAAGTTTGGCCCCAGACGAGAGTTACGTCAGCGTATGTGGCCTGTCCTGAAAAACCTTCGCTAGAGTTAAGGAAATCAGCTCAGCAGGTGCCCAGACTGAAAGAATTGTAAAACACATAGCAGCAACTTACCTCCAACCCCGCTCAAAGGCTATCCAACTCCCATTCTCAGTCCCCAGCTCAGAGAGAGAGAGAGAGACCCGAACCAGCGACCGAGAAGATCGGACAGTTTTGGTTTCCATATTTACGAAAGGATACACTTGCTTTGGAGGCAGTTCAGAGAAGGTTCACTCGGTTGATTTCGGGGATGAGGGGGTTGACTTATGAGGAAAGGTTGAGTAGGTTGGGCCTCTACTCATTGGAATTCAGAAGACTGAGAGGTGATCTTATCGAAACGTATAAGATTATGAGGGGGCTCGACAAGGTGGATGCAGAGAGGATGTTCCCACTGATGGGGGAGACTAGAACTAGGGGGCATGGTCTTAGAATAAGGGGCCGCCCATTTAAAACTGAGATGAGGAGGAATTTCTTCTCAGAGGGTTGTAAATCTGTGGAATTCGCTGCCTCAGAGAGCTGTGGAGGCTGGGACATTGAATATATTTAAGACAGAAATAGTTTCTTAATCGATAAGGGGTTATGGGGAGTGGGCGGGAGTTGGAACTGAGACCATGATCGGATCAGCCATGATTGTATTGAATGGCGGAGCAGGCTCGAGGGGCCGAATGGCCCACTCCTGCTCCTATTTCTTATGTTCTTATGCCTTTGGGCGGGTTTGGAGGTAAGTTGGTGCTGTGTTTTTCAATTCTGTTAATGTGTTGGGAGCTGGCTGTATGCTTCACTTTGTAGCCTCAGTTTGCATTGTGTCCTCGGTTACCGTGGCAACCCAATCTTTTTGCCGCAGATCAAGGCTCCACCCACCTCGGGTTAGGCCGCGCCAAAATGAAGGGATCCAGCGAAGAAACTTGCAAACACTTTTTTTGGCGTACATGGGCCCCAAAAAATCGGACGTAACTCTTCAACTACGCCAAAAAAAATGCTTTGGGGAAAATTGAGCCCGTCTGGGTATTTCGTGTAATATCTTTGCAGAAAAGGATTAAATTTCTGGTTCCTTCTTTGCCGCAGGAAGTGATGTAAGGACACTGCCTGGGAAGAGCTGTGATGGCGTCCAGCTAGTGCCCTGAGGAGACCGTGCACTGACGGAGCCCGAGGATAAATCCCTCCCTGTATCATGGTATGTCACCCATGGCCTTCTCCCCCGGCTGGGGGGGTGGGTGGTGGGGGGGGGTCTGGCTAGAGATTTACCCCCGAAACCGGACATCTCGTGGAGACCTGGCAACATCCGGAATGAAAAAGATTGTTCATAGACCTTTTTCCCTTATCCCCAATCCCACCTAACTCTCTCTCTCCCCCCCCCACCCCCCCCCCACTGGTCACTAACCCCTCCCCCCCCCTCACGCACCCCCCCTCACGCACCCCCCCTCACGCACCCCCCCTCACGCACCCCCCCTCCACTCGCCCCCCCCTCCCCTCACACATCCCCCCCTCCCCTCACACATCCCCCCCTCCACTCGCCCCCCCCTCCACTCGCCCCCCCTCCACTCGCCCCCCCCCTCCACTCGCCCCCCCCTCCCCTCACGCATCCCCCCTCCACTCGCCCCCCCCTCCACTCGCCCCCCCCTCCCCTCGCCCCCCCTCCACTCGCCCCCTCCCCTCACGCACCCCCCCTTCACTCGCCCCCCCCTCCCCTCACCCCCCCTCCCCTCACCCGCCCCCCCTCCACTCGCCCCCCCTCCACTCGCCCCCCTCCACTCGCCCCCTCCACTCGCCCCCCCCTCCCCTCACGCATCCCCCCTCCACTCCCCCCCCCTCCACTCGCCCCCCCCCTCCACTCGCCCCCCCCTCCACTCGCCCCCCCCTCCCCTCGCCCCCCCTCCACTCGCCCCCTCCCCTCACGCACCCCCCTTCACTCGCCCCCCCTCCCCTCACCCACCCCCCCTCCACTCGCCCCCCCCTCCCCCACTCGCCCCCCCTCCCCTCACTCGCCCCCCCCTCCACTCGCCCCCCTCCACTCGCCCCCCCTCCACTCGCCCCCCCTCCACTCGCCCCCCCCTCCCCTCACGCACCCCCCCTCCACTCGCCCCCCCCCCCTCACGCCCCCCCCCTCCACTCGCCCCCCCCTCCCCTCACGCATCCCCCCTCCCCTCACGCACCCCCCCTCCACTCGCCCCCCCTCCCCTCACGCACCCCCCCTCCACTCGCCCCCCCCTCCCCTCACCCACCCCCTCTCCACTCGCCCCCCCCTCCCCGTCACGCACCCCCCCCTCCACTCGCACCCCCCCTCCACTCGCACCCCCCTCCACTCGCCCCCCCCTCCCCTCACGCACCCCCCCTCCACTCGCCCCCCCCTCCCCTCACGCACCCCCCCCTCCACTCGCCCCCCCCCTCCCCTCACGCCCCCCCCTCCCCTCGCGCCCCCAGAACCCACAGTAAACTGTTGACCTGCCCTGTACTGATGATTCTGTTACCCATTGGGTTGAGACGTCTGTTCCCTGATTTTATCCTGGTATTCGGACCCTTCCCCCGTGAACGTCGCCGCTTCCTTCTGCTTCCTGGGACCCGGTGCCGTGTTCGGGTTCCAGGGCAGAGATAGACTGGCATCACATCCGACACACCCGAGTCCCGCAGGCACTGGCACTCCGGGGGGGGTGTCGCGGGGTGCCCTGGATGGATGAGATGCCTGTCCGGAGACCGGAAATCGCCGCACCGACTGGAGGCTGACTCTGGGAGCTTTATTTACCCGCTGGAATCGTTCTTGCCTGCACTGCATTGAAGAACGCACCCGTGCTCTCCCGTTCTCTACCCTCGCCCCTCCGAGACCCGGACACGTGTCCTGCGGGTAATCCCGGCCCTGTGTTTGATTTCCAGTCTTTCTGTCTGTCTTCCAGTGATCCGCTGTACAGAAGATCCCATGGGCTGTCCTGTGGATGGAGGATTGACCTTCGACCCGTCCGCATGTATAGCTGGCAAATGAGCAGTGCGACTTCATGATCACATGACTCTCGACATGGATACCGTCCTGTCAGACTTTGTTCGCTCGACGGGGGCGGAGCCAGGACTGGCGCGGGATCTGCTGGAAGGTGAGAGGCCCAGGCCGGGGGGGTGGCTGTTGGGATTGTCCGCCCACAGAGGCTCGCAGGACAGCTCCTTCAGCCCATCGCTCTTTACTGGAGCGATCCCAAACTAATCCCACTGTCCCACTCTCTCCCCATAGTCCTGTATCAATCCCCAAACTAATCCCACTGCCCCGCTCTCTCCCCATAGTCCTGTATCAATCCCCAAACTAATCCCACTGCCCCGCTCTCTCCCTATAGCCCTGTATCAATCCCCAAACTAATCCCACTGCCCCGCTCTCTCCCTATAGTCCTGTATCAATCCCCAAACTAATCCCACTGCCCCGCTCTCTCCTCATAGTCCTGTATCAATCCCCAAACTAATCCCACTGCCCCGCTCTCTCCCCATAGCCCTGTATCAATCCCAAACTAATCCCACTGCCCCGCTCTCTCCCTATAGCCCTGTATCAATCCCAAACTAATCCCACTGCCCCGCTCTCTCCCCATAGTCCTGTATCAATCCCCAAACTAATCCCACTGCCCCGCTCTCTCCCATAGCCCTGTATCAATCCCCAAACTAATCCCACTGCCCCGCTCTCTCCCCATAGTCCTGTATCAATCCCCAAACTAATCCCACTGCCTCGCTCTCTCCCCATAGTCCTGTATCAATCCCCAAACTAATCCCACTGCCCCGCTCTCTCCCTATAGTCCTGTATCAATCCCCAAACTAATCCCACTGCCCCGCTCTCTCCCCATAGTCCTGTATCAATCCCCAAACTAATCCCACTGCCCCGCTCTCTCCCCATAGTCCTGTATCAATCCCCAAACTAATCCCACTGCCTCGCTCTCTCCCCATAGTCCTGTATCAATCCCCAAACTAATCCCACTGCCCCGTTCTCTCCCCATCGTCCTGTATCAATCCCAAACTAATCATACTGCCCCAGATCGCTCCCACTCTCCTCACCCCTCCCCCCGCCCCCCCCCCCCCCCCCAGCTGCAGATTGCACCCTTACCCCTTCCGCCCCTCCCCAAAGCCCCAGGTCCCTCCCCCTCCCCCTCCCCCGAGTGGTGTGCTGGGAGTGTTGAATGCATTGCTCGTCTTGTAGGTAAAAACTGGGACATCACTGCGGCGCTCAGTGACTTCGAACAGCTGCGGCAGGTGAATGCTGGGAATTTGCCCTACTCGTTCAACGAAGGACGTGGGGTCAAAGGGCAGGAAAAGGAACCATTGCGGCTGGTGCGACCCACATTGCAGCGACAGGAGGACCCTGTACAAGGTGAGCGCGCCCACTGGCGTGCGCCAAGATCACGAGGGGAGCGGGAGGGGAACGTGCCCCGATCCCGGGGCTGGGGGGGTGGGAGAGGGAGGGGAAAGGGCCCCGATCCCGGGGGGAGAAGGAGGGAGGGGAACGTGCCCCGATCCCGGGGCTGGGGGGATGGGAGAGGGAGGGGCAAGGGCCCCGATCCCAGGGGGAGAAGGAGGGAGGGGAACGTGCCCCGATCCCAGGGGGAGAAGGAGGGAGAGGGAGGGGCAAGGGCCCCGATCCCAGGGGGAGAAGGAGGGAGGGGAACGTGCCCAGGGGTGGGGGGATGGGAGAGGGAGGGGAAAGGGTCCCGATCCCAGGGGGAGAAGGAGGGAGGGGAAATGGCCCCGATCCCGGGGGGAGAAGGAGGGAGGGGAACGTGCCCCGATCCCGGGGGGAGGGGGACGGGAAGGGAACGTGCCCCGGTCCCAGGGGGAGGAGGACGGGAAGGGAACGTGCCCCGGTCCCAGGGGGAGAAGGAGGGAGAGGGAGGGGCAAGGGCCCCGATCCCAGGGGAGAAGGAGGGAGGGGAACGTGCCCAGGGGTGGGGGGATGGGAGAGGGAGGGGAAAGGGTCCCGATCCCAGGGGGAGAAGGAGGGAGGGGAAGGGCCCCGATCCCAGGGGGAGAAGGAGGGAGGGGAAATGGCCCCGATCCCAGGGGGAGAAGGAGGGAGGGGAAATGGCCCCGATCCCAGGGGGAGAAGGAGGGAGGGGAAATGGCCCCGATCCCAGGGGGAGAAGGAGGGAGGGGAAATGGCCCCGATCCCAGGGGGCGAAGGAGGGAGGGGAAATGGCCCCGATCCCAGGGGGAGAAGGAGGGAGGGGAAGGGGCCCCGATCCCAGGGGGCGAAGGAGGGAGGGGAAATGGCCCCGATCCCAGGGGGAGAAGGAGGGAGGGGAAATGGCCCCGATCCCAGGGGGAGAAGGAGGGAGGGGAAATGGCCCCGATCCCAGGGGGCGAAGGAGGGAGGGGAAATGGCCCCGATCCCAGGGGGCGAAGGAGGGAGGGGAAGGGGCCCCGATCCCAGCGGGAGAAGGAGGGAGGGGAAGGGGCCCCGATCCCAGGGGGAGAAGGAGGGAGGGGAAGGGGCCCCGATCCCAGGGGGAGAAGGAGGGAGGGGAAGGGGCCCCGATCCCAGGGGGCGAAGGAGGGAGGGGAAATGGCCCCGATCCCAGGGGGAGAAGGAGGGAGGGGAAATGGCCCCGATCCCAGGGGGAGAAGGAGGGAGGGGAAATGGCCCCGATCCCAGGGGGAGAAGGAGGGAGGGGAAGGGGCCCCGATCCCAGGGGGCGAAGGAGGGAGGGGAAATGGCCCCGATCCCAGGGGGAGAAGGAGGGAGGGGAAATGGCCCCGATCCCAGGGGGCGAAGGAGGGAGGGGAAATGGCCCCGATCCCAGGGGGAGAAGGAGGGAGGGGAAATGGCCCTGATCCCAGGGGGCGAAGGAGGGAGGGGAAATGGCCCCGATCCCAGGGGGAGAAGGAGGGAGGGGAAGGGGCCCCGATCCCAGGGGGCGAAGGAGGGAGGGGAAATGGCCCCGATCCCAGGGGGAGAAGGAGGGAGGGGAAATGGCCCCGATCCCAGGGGGCGAAGGAGGGAGGGGAAGGGGCCCCGATCCCAGGGGGAGAAGGAGGGAGGGGAAGGGGCCCCGATCCCAGGGGGCGAAGGAGGGAGGGGAAATGGCCCCGATCCCAGGGGGAGAAGGAGGGAGGGGAAGGGGCCCCGATCCCAGGGGGCGAAGGAGGGAGGGGAAATGGCCCCGATCCCAGGGGGAGAAGGAGGGAGGGGAAATGGCCCCGATCCCAGGGGGTGAAGGAGGGAGGGGAAATGGCCCCGATCCCAGGGGGAGAAGGAGGGAGGGGAAATGGCCCCGATCCCAGGGGGAGAAGGAGGGAGGGGAAATGGCCCCGATCCCAGGGGGAGAAGGAGGGAGGGGAAGGGGCCCCGATCCCAGGGGGCGAAGGAGGGAGGGGAAATGGCCCCGATCCCAGGGGGAGAAGGAGGGAGGGGAAATGGCCCCGATCCCAGGGGGCGAAGGAGGGAGGGGAAATGGCCCCGATCCCAGGGGGAGAAGGAGGGAGGGGAAATGGCCCTGATCCCAGGGGGCGAAGGAGGGAGGGGAAATGGCCCCGATCCCAGGGGGAGAAGGAGGGAGGGGAAGGGGCCCCGATCCCAGGGGGCGAAGGAGGGAGGGGAAATGGCCCCGATCCCAGGGGGAGAAGGAGGGAGGGGAAATGGCCCCGATCCCAGGGGGCGAAGGAGGGAGGGGAAGGGGCCCCGATCCCAGGGGGAGAAGGAGGGAGGGGAAATGGCCCCGATCCCAGGGGGCGAAGGAGGGAGGGGAAATGGCCCCGATCCCAGGGGGCGAAGGAGGGAGGGGAAGGGGCCCCGATCCCAGGGGGCGAAGGAGGGAGGGGAAATGGCCCCGATCCCAGGGGGCGAAGGAGGGAGGGGAAGGGGCCCCGATCCCAGGGGGCGAAGGAGGGAGGGGAAATGGCCCCGATCCCAGGGGGAGAAGGAGGGAGGGGAAATGGCCCCGATCCCAGGGGGCGAAGGAGGGAGGGGAAATGGCCCCGATCCCAGGGGGCGAAGGAGGGAGGGGAAGGGGCCGTACTCCAGAAGAGGAGGCGAAAACTGAATAATTTGAAGGCGATGATTTTCCTGGCCGTTTACCGCGATGTTTTGCTTTGAGCAGAGAAGCGCCTGACGCGGGGAATCTCTCACGCCAGCTCCACCATCGTGTCTCTCGCACGTTCCCACATGTCGAACAATGGCAGCAGTGAGCACTCGCTGGAGACTCCGATCTGCACCTTCCAGCTGCCTGACCTGACGGTGTACCGCGACGATTTCCGCAACTTCATCGAACGTGATCTGATCGAGCAGTCCATGCTCGTGGCACTGGAGCAGGCTGGTAAGGGTTGCGACCTTCGGCCAATCGGCAGCTGAGGTACGGCCCGGCACAACCGTTCAGTCGGTCCCCGTGTAGCTGGGCATCGTCAGCTGCCGTTACACACGTGTGTGTTGTACGGGTTGGTGTGACTTACACGTGTGTGTTGTATGGGTTGGTGTGACTTACACGTGTGTGTTGTACGGGTAGGTGTGACTTACACGTGTGTGTTGTATAGGTAGGTGTGAATTACACGTGTGTGTGTGTTGTACGGGTCAGTGTGAATTACACGTGTGTGTTGTACACGTCGGTGTGAATTACACGTGTGTGTTGTACACGTCGGTGTGTGTTGTACACGTCGGTGTGAATTACACGCGTGTTGCACGGGCCAGTGAATTACACACATGTTGCATGGGCCAGTGAATTGCACACCGGGTGTTGCACAGGTCCGGGAATTACACATGTGTTGCACAGGTCAGTGTGAATTACACGAGTGTTGCACGGGCCAGTGAATTACACACGCGTGTGTTGTATGGGCCAGTGAATTACACACGCGTGTGTTGTATGGGCCAGGGAATTGCGCATGTGTTGCACGGGTCGGTGTGAATTACACGCGTGTTGCACGGGCCAGTGAATTATACGCGTGTGTTGTATGGGCCAGGGAATTACACACGTGTTGCACGGGTCGGTATGAATTGCACACAGGGTGTTGCACGGGTCGGTGTGAATTACAAACCTTCTCTTGGGTAATTGATCCTTCGCGAAGCATTGTCGAGTAATCCACTTGAGAGAAATTGGACAACCTGAAATGCAGGAAGTGAAACACGAGCTGATTGTTTGTTACCTGAGCCCAGAGATTGAATGGCTGCCTGTGAATCCCCAACCTGGCAGTTGTGTGCGCAGTTTAAGGGCCAGGACCAACATCGATGGTGACGTCCTGTACCTGTTGCACAATGCAGTCAGTGTGGAGCAAGTCCCATACTGAGTAAAACTCTGTAACCGGAAAACAAACGACGCATTATAAATAGAAAATACCACCAGAAGCTTACAATAGCTGCTTATCGGGTGTGACAATATGGGTGAAAGGGAGGGTGAGTCACTGACAATGGACCACACTGAGTGAAGCTTGTATTGGAGGACAATCTTTTGCTGCCTTTAATTCCCAGTCCCTATGGGCTTCCAGGGGAGATTCCTTTACTCGAGGTCGAGAGCCAGTAACTGCTCCTCCCTCCTGTCCCCTGTGTGTGTCGCAGCATGCTGTCGGGGGATGGTTTGGAGGCCACCCACTGCGGGGAGTATTGCCGGATTTAACCCACTGATATTCTATTTCTTGATTTCCCTCAGGCCGCCTGAACTGGTGGGCACATGTTGATGCCAGCTGCCAACGCTTGTTACCCTTAGCAACCACTGGCGATGGGAACTGCCTGCTCCATGCTGCTTCTTTAGGTAAGTGGGGCATCCAAAGGGTCGAGAAACTGTTGTATTGTCCGTCAGACACGGCCTGTAACCCCAGCCCCCCTCCGTCAGACACGGCCTGTAACTCCAGCCCCTCCGTCAGACACGGCCTGTAACCCCAGCCCCCCTCCGTCAGACACAGCCTGTAACCCCAGCCCCTCCGTCAGACACGGCCTGTAACCCCAGCCCCTCCGTCAGACACGGCCTGTAACCCCAGCCCCCCTCCGTCAGACACAGCCTGTAACCCCAGCCCCCCTCCGTCAGACACAGCCTGTAACCCCAGCCCCTCCGTCAGACACGGCCTGTAACCCCAGCCCCCCTCCGTCAGACACAGCCTGTAACCCCAGCCCCCCTCCGTCAGACACAGCCTGTAACCCCAGCCCCTCCGTCAGACACGGCCTGTAACTCCAGCCCCTCCGTCAGACACGGCCTGTAACCCCAGCCCCCTTCCGTCAGACACAGCCTGTAACCCCAGCCCCTCCGTCAGACACGGCCTGTAACCCCAGCCCCTCCGTCAGACACAGCCTGTAACCCCAGCCCCCCTCCGTCAGACACGGCCTGTAACCCCAGCCCCCCTCCGTCAGACACAGCCTGTAACCCCAGCCCCCCTCCGTCAGACACAGCCTGTAACCCCAGCCCCCTCCGTCAGACACGGCCTGTAACCCCAGCCCCTCCGTCAGACACGGCCTGTAACCCCAGCCCCTCCGTCAGACACGGCCTGTAACCCCAGCCCCTCCGTCAGACACAGCCTGTAACCCCAGCCCCTCCGTCAGACACAGCCTGTAACCCCAGCCCCTCCGTCAGACACGGCCTGTAACCCCAGCCCCCCTCCGTCAGACACAGCCTGTAACCCCAGCCCCCCTCCGTCAGACACAGCCTGTAACCCCAGCCCCTCCGTCAGACACGGCCTGTAACCCCAGCCCCTCCGTCAGACACGGCCTGTAACCCCAGCCCCCCCCTCCGTCAGACACGGCCTGTAACCCAGCCCCCTCCGTCAGACCCGGCCTGTAACCCCAGCCCCCCCCCTCCGTCAGACACAGCCTGTAACCCCAGCCCCCCCCCTCCGTCAGACACGGCCTGTAACCCCAGCCCCTCCGTCAGACACGGCCTGTAACCCCAGCCCCTCCGTCAGACACAGCCTGTAACCCCAGCCCCTCCGTCAGACCCCAGCCCCCTACGTCAGACACAGCCTGTAACCCCAGCCCCCCCCCTCCGTCAGACACGGCCTGTAACCCAGCCCCTCCGTCAGACACGGCCTGTAACCCCAGCCCCTCCGTCAGACACAGCCTGTAACCCCAGCCCCTCCGTCAGACCCCAGCCCCCCTACGTCAGACACGGCCTGTAACCCCAGCCCCTCCGTCAGACACGGCCTGTAACCCCAGCCCCTCCGTCAGACACAGCCTGTAACCCCAGCCCCTCCGTCAGACACAGCCTGTAACCCCAGCCCCCCCGTCAGACACGGCCTGTAACCCCAGCCCCCCCGTCAGACACACCCTGTAACGCCCCCCCCCCCAGCCCCTCAATCAGAGCCTGGCCTGTAACTCTCTTTCCCCCCCCCCCCCAGCCCCTCCATCAGACCTTGGCCTGTAACTCTCTCTCCCCCCCCCCCCCAGCCCCTCAATCAGAGCCTGGCCTGTAACTCTCTCTTCCCCCCCCCCAGCCCCTCAATCAGAGCCTGGCCTGTAACTCTCTCTTCCCCCCCCCCCCCAGCCCCTCAATCAGAGCCTGGCCTGTAACTCTCTCTTCCCCCCCCCCCCCCAGCCCCTCCATCAGACCTTGGCCTGTAACTCTCGCCCCCAGTACCCCCCAGCCTGCGGTGAGCTGTGTATTGTGCCCTGTAATCACGCTGTGCTTTGTATGCAGGGATGTGGGGATTCCACGATCGGGATCTAATGTTGAGGAAGGCTCTGTATTCTATGATGGGGAAAGGGACGGAGAAGGAGGCGTTAAAGAGGAGGTGGAGGTGGCAACAAACACAGCAGAACAAGGAGGTAGGTGACAACCACAACATTCCACAGCCTTTTCTTCATCTGTTCCTCCTCCCTTGCCCTGTGACCGGGAAGGCTCCTGCTCCTGCTCACTGTCCGGGTATGAGCTGCAGCGTAACAAGGTGCTGATCTCTCTGACTCCCCCTCTCTCTCTCTCTCTCTCTCTCTCTCGCAGTCGGGCCTGGTTTACACGGAGGAGGAATGGCAGAAGGAATGGAACGAGTTGATAAAGCTGGCATCCAGTGAACCTCGCATTCATTACGGAACCAACGGAAGTGGTTGTGGAGGGTACGTGTGGGGTGTGGGCACGGGAGGGGTGGGTACGTGTGGGGTGTGGGCACGGGAGGGGTGGGTACGTGTGGGGTGTGGGTACGTGTGGGGTGTGGGCACGGGAGGGGTGGGTATGTGTGGGGTCAGGCACGGGAGGGGTGGGTATATGTGGGGTGTGGGCACGGGAGGGGTGGGTATGTGTGGGGTCAGGCACGGGAGGGGTGGGTACGTGTGGGGTGTGGGCACGGGAGGGGTGGGTACGTGTGGGGTCAGGCACTGGAGGGGTGGGTATGTGTGGGGTGTGGGTACGTGTGGGGTGTGGGCACGGGAGGGGTGGGTATGTGTGGGTGTGGGCACGGGAGGGGTGGGTACGTGTGGGTGTGGGCACGGGAGGGGTGGGTACGTGTGGGTGTGGGCACGGGAGGGGTGGGTACATGTGGGTGTGGGCACGGGAGGGGTGGGTACGTGTGGGTGTGGGCTTGGGAGGGGTGGGTACGTGTGGGGTGTAGGTACGTGTGGGCACGGGAGGGGTGGGTGGGTGTGGGGTGTGGGCACGGGAGGGGTGGGTACGTGTGGGGTCAGGCACGGGAGGGGTGGGTACGTGTGGGGTGTGGGCACAGGAGGGGTGGGTACGTGTGGGGTCAGGCACGGGAGGGGTGGGTACGTGTGGGGGGCGGGCACGGGAGGGGTGGGTACGTGTGGGGTGTGGGCACAGGAGGGGTGGGTACGTGTGGGGTCAGGCACGGGAGGGGTGGGTACGTGTGGGGGGCGGGCACGGGAGGGGTGGGTACGTGTGGGGGGCGGGCACGGGAGGGGTGGGTACGTGTGGGGTGTGGGCACGGGAGGGGTGGGTACGTGTGGGGTGTGGGCACGGGAGGGATGGGTACGTGTGGGGTCAGGCACGGGAGGGTGGGTACGTGTGGGGTGTGGGCACGGGAGAGGCAGGTACGTATGGGGGGCAGTGAGGGGGTGGGTGTGGGACTGAGACCCTCAGTCCTGACCATGCTGGGAGGGGAGGGGGTTGCCCTCAGTCCCGGGGTAATCGTGCTGTGGGGCAATCTCCGCTGTGTGCAGGTGTGTTCCAGATGTGGGGCGATGATTCTGACTCTCTCCTATTTTTATATTTCAGGAGGCTGGCGACTTCAACCTTCCCTGTGCTTAACAGGCAAGTCTGTGCCCCTCCCCCTCTGTCTGTGCCCCTCCCCCTCTGTCTGTGCCCCTCCCCCTCTGTCTGTGCCCCTCCCCCTCTGTCTGTGCCCCTCCCCCTCTGTCTGTGCCCCTCCCCCTCTGTCTGTGCCCCTCCCCCTCTGTCTGTGCCGCTCCCCCTCTGTCTGTGCCGCTCCCCCTCTGTCTGTGCCGCTCCCCCTCTGTCTGTGCCCCTCCCCCTCTGTCTGTGCCCCTCCCCCTCTGTCTGTGCCCCTCCCCCTCTGTCTGTGCCCCTCCCCCTCTGTCTGTGCCCCTCCCCCTCTGTCTGTGCCCACAAAGCTGTGCTGCTGGTCTAGGGGTGGGCAGGGTTTGTGCAGTTGGATTTAATTTGCTATATCCTGTGATATTCCCTCCCTCCCCCTATCTCGGATTGTCTGGGTGGGATCCAGATATCTGTGGTGCTGTTCTGGACCTGGGCCCATGGGGACCGCTCTCTAGAGATGGAGCTGGTCAGCGGGAGTGAGGGGACTGTGATCGGGATACTGCCTGCTCACTTACTCTACAACCATTACCCGGGGTTGAAGGATTGACCTGAATTCCCTGACCTTTAACCTGCGTGCCCTGTTTGGGAGCCCTTCTCTGCGAACAGGTTGTGTCGCTGCCTGTGTTAATGTGAGGCTGTCTGTTACAGTGTGGACAGCTCCGAGGAGCCCGTGTATGAGAGTCTGGAGGAGTTCCACGTCTTCGTCCTGGCCCATGTGCTGCGGAGGCCGATCGTGGTCGTGGCGGACACCATGCTCAGGGACTCGGGCGGAGAAGGTGGGTGTGAACTGTGGACCTACTCCCAGAGCACAGGGTTAGATAGAGTAAAGGTCCCTCTACACTGTCCCATCAAACACTCCCAGGGCAGGTACAGGGGGTTAGATACAGAGTAAAGCTCCCTCTACACTGTCCCATCAAACACATCCAGGGCAGGTACAGGGGGTTAGATACAGAGTAAAGCTCCCTCTACACTGTCCCATCAAACACTCCCAGGGCAGGTACAGGGGGTTAGATACAGAGTAAAGCTCCCTCTACACTGTCCCATCAAACACTCCCAGGGCAGGTACAGCACGGGTTAGATACAGAGTAAAGCTCCCTCTACACTGTCCCATCAAACACTCCCAGGGCAGGTACAGGGGGTTAGATACAGAGTAAAGCTCCCTCTATACTGTCCCATCAAACACTCCCAGGGCAGGTACAGGTGGTTAGATACAGAGTAAAGCTCCCTCTACACTGTCCCATCAAACACTCCCAGGGCAGGTACAGGGGGTTAGATACAGAGTAAAGCTCCCTCTACACTGTCCCATCAAACACTCCCAGGGCAGGTACAGGGGGTTAGATACAGAGTAAAGCTCTCTCTACACTGTCCCATCAAACACTCCCAGGGCAGGTACAGCACGGGGTTAGATACAGAGTAAAGCTCCCTCTACACTGTCCCATCAAACACTCCCAGGGCAGGTACAGGGGTTTAGATACAGAGTAAAGCTCCCTCTACACTGTTCCAGTCGGAGTGGGGGTGCAGGCACTATTCTCCTATCTGATTCTCCCTGTCTATCGCTGAGAGTCCGGCTGCACTGAGTGGGATTTGCTGTGCTTGGATTTTCAGCCTTCGCCCCCATCCCATTCGGAGGGATCTACCTGCCTCTGGAGGTTGCAGCCAATAAGTGCCACCGATCGCCGCTGGTCCTGGCCTATGACCAGGCTCACTTCTCTGCACTCGTCTCCATGGAGCAGAGGGAGCCCAGCAAAGAGCAAGGTACCAGCAGGGAAATACCTACAGCGTGCGGTTACTGTGGGGTTCAGAGTCCGAGATCCCAGGGCACGACTGGAAGGGCAGGGGGAGTTCTCCCCGGTGTCCTGAGGCCAATATTTATCCCTCAACCAACATCACTAAAACTGATGATCTGCTCATTATCACATTGCTGTGTGTGGGAGCTTGCTGTGCGCAAATTGGCTGCTGCGTTTCCCACATTACAACAGTGACTACACTTCAAAGGTGTTTAGCGCTTTGGGACATTCTGAAGTGCTACAAGGCGCTATAGAAATGCAGGTCTGGTCCTTCCCTCGGGAACTGAGGGAAATCCTTATCAGTCAGGAAATGGTGTTCGGGAAATTGATGGGATTGAAGGCCGATAAATCCCCGGGGCCTGATAGGCTGCATCCCACAGTACTGAAGGAAGTGGCCCGAGAAATAGTGGATGCATTGGTGATCATTTTCCAACATTCTCTAGACTCTGGATCAGTTCCTAAGGATTGGAGGGTAGCTAATGTAATCCCACTTTTTAAAAAAGGAGGGAGAGAGAAAATGGGTAATTATAGACCGGTTAGCCTGACATCAGTAGTGGGGAAAATGCTGGAATCAATTATTAAAGATGTAATAGCAGTGTATCTGAAAGCAGTGACAGGATCGGTCCAAGTCAGCATGGATTTATGAAAAGGAAATCATGCTTGACAAATCTCTAGTTTTTTTGAGGATGTAAGTGGACAAGGGAGAACCAGTGGATGTGGTGTATTTGGACTTTCAAAAGGCTTTTGACAAGGTCCCACACAAGAGATTGGTGAGCAAAATTAAAGCACGTGGTATTGGGGGTAATGTACTGACGTGGATAGAGAACTGGTTGGCAGACAGGAAGCAGAGAGTCGGGATAAACGGGTCCTTTTCAGAATGGCAGGCAGTAACTAGTGGGGTGCCGCATGGTTCAGTGCTGGGACCCCAGCTCTTTACAATATACATTAATGATTTAGATGAACGAATTGAAGGTAATATCTCCAAGTTTGCAGATGACACTAAGCTGGGTGGCAGTGTGAGCTGCGAGGAGGATGCTAAGAGGCTGCAGAGTGACTTGGACAGGTTAGGTGAGTGGGTAAATGCATGGCAGATGCAGTATAATGTGGATAAATGTGAGGTTATCCACTTTGGTGGCAAAAACAGGAAGGCAGAATATTATCTGAATGGCGGCAGATTAGGAAAAGGGGAGGTGCAACGAGACCTGGGTGTCATGGTTCATCAGTCATTGAAGGTTGGCATGCAGGTACAGCAGGCGGTTAAGAAAGCAAATGGCATGCTGGCCTTCATAGCGAGAGGATTTGAGTATCGGAGCAAGGAGGTCTTACTGCAGTTGTACAGGGCCTTGGTGAGACCACACCTTGAATGTTGTGTACAGTTTTGGTCTCCTAATCTGAGGAAGGATGTGCTTGCTATTGAGGGAGTGCAGCAAAGGTTCACCAGACTCATAGAAACATAGAAAATAGGTGCAGGAGTAGGCCATTCGGCCCTTCGAGCCTACACTGCCATTCAATGAGTTCATGGCTGAACATGTAACTTCAGTACCCCATTCCTGCTTTCTCGCCATACCTCTTGATCCCCCTAGTAGTAAGGACTACATCTAACTCCTTTTTGAATATATTTAGTGAATTGGCCCAACACCTTTCTCTGGTAGAGAATTCCACAGGTTCACCACTCTCTGGGTGAAGAAGTTTCTCCTCATCTCGGTCCTAAATGGCTTACCCCTTATCCTTAGACTGTGACCCCTGGTTCTGGACTTCCCCAACATTGGGAACATTCTTCCTGCATCTAACCTGTCTGAACCCATCAGAATTTAAAACGTTTCTATGAGATCCCCTCTCATTCTTCTGAACTCCAGTGACTACAAGCCCAGTTGATCCAGTCTTTCTTGATAGGTCAGTCCCGCCATCCCGGGAATCAGTCTGGTGAACTTTCGCTGCACTCCCTCAATAGCAAGAATGTCCTTCCTCAAGTTAGGAGACCAAAACTGTACACACTATTCCAGGTGAGGCCTCACCAAGGCCCTGTACAACTATAGTAACACTTCCCTGCCCCTGTACTCAAATTCCCGTGATGGCAGGACTGACCTATGAAGAAAGACTGGATCGACTAGGCTTATACTCACTGGAATTTAGAAGAATGAGAGGGGATCTCAGAGAAACATAAAATTCTGACGGGATGGGACAGGTTAGATGCAGGAAGAATGTTCCCGATGTTGGGGAAGTCCAGAACCAGGGGTCACAGTCTAAGGATAAGGGGTAAGCCATTTAGGACCGAGATGAGGAGAAACTTCTTCACTCAGAGAATTGTGAACCTGTGGAATTCTCTACCCCAGAGAGTTGTTGATGCCAGTTCGTTGGATATATTCAAAAGGGAGTTAGATGTGGCCCTTACGGCTAAAGGGATCAAGGGGTATGGAGAGAAAGCAGGAATGGGGTACTGAGGGAATGATCAGCCATGATCTTATTGAATGGTGGTGCAGGCTCGAAGGGCCGAATGGCCTATTCCTGCACCTATTCTCTATGTTTCTATGTTTCTGGGCCTGCGGTGCGAGTGTTGCGATGGTTTGACGGATGTGAATTGTACCCAGCCTCCCTCCAGTCACTTTGCAACATTCTCCCCTCTCCCTTCTCCAGCTGTGATCCCTCTGACTGACTCCGAACACAAGTTGCTTCCGGTACATTTTGCCGTGGACCCAGGAAAGGATTGGGAATGGGGGCGGGATGACAATGACAACGTGCGATTGGCCAGGTACGTGCGTGACGCTCCCGGTTAATCAGCTGCGCCGCCCCCCCTCCCCCCAGCTGAGCGATACTCTCCGAGAATCAGAGCGGAAGGAGGCCATTCGGCCCATCGTGTCCGCGCCGGCCGACAAAGAGCCACCCAGCCTAATCCCACTTTCCCGCTCTCGGTCCGTAGCCCTGTGGGTTACTGCACTTCAGGTGCACATCCCAATGTGGTGAGGGTTTCTGCCTCTACCCCCCTGTCACTGGACCAGTGAGCGAGGAGACCCCAATCTGGGCTCTGCCCCCTGCCATACCTTGAGCCCGGGGACGTAACCTTGGAATAAGCGGCTTGTGGGCGTGTTGGATTTCTGTTCTCTGAGATCCCTCTCCACATCTCGTCTCTCGCTCCGCCTGATTTCCCGCCTCTTTCTCTCCAGTGTGACCCTTTCGCTCGAAGCCAAGTTACACCTGCTGCATACCTACATGAGCGTGACCTGGATACAACTGACCTGCGAAACCCAGGTAAGGCCCCTCGCCTGAACACTGCACCCACCCCCTGCATACACACACCCATCCATATACACACACACCCATATACACAGACACACACGCCCCGACACTGCACACACACACATATACACACACCCATATACACACACACACACCGACACTGCACCCACCCCCTGCATATACACACACCCATATACACACACACACACCCATATACACACACACACACCCATATACACACACGCACACGCCCATAGACGCACACGCCCATAGACGCACACGCCCATAGACGCACACACACACACACACCCGACACTGCACCCACCCCCTGCATACACACACACACACCCATATACACACACACATATACACACACCCGACACTGCACCCACCCCCTGCATACACACACACACACCCATATACACACACACATATACACACACCCGACACTGCACCCACCCTCTGCATACACACACACACACACACACACACACACATACACACACCCATATACACACACACACACACCCGACACTGCACCCACCCCCTGCATACACACACACACACACACACACACCCATATACACACACACACCCGACACTGCACCCACCCCCTGCATACACACATATACACACACCCATATACACACACACACCCATACACACACACCCATATACACACACACACACATATACACACACACACCCCAACACTGCACCCACCCCTGCATACACACACACTCATATACACACACACACACACACACCCCGACACTGCACCCACCCCCTGCATATACATACACACACACACACACACACACACACACACACACATATACACACACCCATATACACAGACACACACGCCCCGACACTGCACACACACATATACACACACACACATATACACACACCCATATACACACACACACAGGCCGGACACTGCACCCCCAGGTTTGTACTATGACCCACGCTCCGCACTGTGATCTGTGGGAGGTGGCGTGCGGGGGGGGGGGGGCTGGTGTACAGGGGTTTGGAGGGTGCGTGGGGAGTGGGAGGGGGAATGGGAGATGGTGGTGGGGGGAGGGGTGTGGTGACCTGCTCTGACCTGACAGGTTGTGGGTAGCTGGGGGGGGAGAGGAGGAGGGTGGTGACCTGGTCTGACGGGTTGGTTGGGAGATGGGTGGGGGGCGGTGGAGATGGACGTGCAGTCACCTGATGGGATGTGAGCGGGGGGAGGGGGTACGGGAGGAGGGGGGGTGACACGGGGAGCGGGCACCTGGGGAGGAGGGGGTGCACCTGGGGGGAAGGGTCACCTGGGTGGATGGGGGTTGACGGGGGGAGGGAATGTGACGGGGAGGGGGCACCTGGGGAGGAGGGGGGGTGACGGGGGAGGGGGAGGAGGTATGACAGGGAGGGGGGGTGACGGGGGGTGCCTGGGAGGGGGCACCTGGGGGGAGGGAGGAGGGGGGGTGACGGGGGAGGGGGAGGAGGTATGACAGGGAGGGGGGGTGACGGGGGGTGCCTGGGAGGGGGAACCTGGGGGGAGGGGGGGTGACGGGGAGGGGGGTGACTGGAGGGGGTACGGGGGAGGGGGGTGCAGGGAGGGGGTACGGGGCGAGGGGGGTGACGGGGAGGGGGTACGGGGGGAGTGGGGGTGACGGGGAGGGGGGTGACGGGGAGGGGGGGAGGGGGGTACGGGGGAGGGGGTGACGGGGGGAGGGGGGTGATGGGGAGGGGGTGACGGGGGAGGGGGAGGGGGGGGTGACGGGAGGGGGGTGACGGGGGGTGGTGGGGAGGGGGTATGGGGGGAGGGGGTACGGGGGAGACGGGGGAGGGCGGGTGACGGGGGTAGGGGGTGACGGGGTACGTGTGGAGGGGGGTGATTAGGGAGGGGGTGGGGGGGGTGATGGGGAGGGGGTACGGGGGTGACGGGGGAGGGGGTACGGGGGGAGAGGGGGTGACGGGGGAGGGGGTACGGGGGCTACGGGGGGAGGGGGTGACGGGGGAGTGTGTACGGGGGTACGTGGGTGACGGGGGAGGGTGTACGGGGGGAGGGGGGGTGACGGGGGTGATAGGGGAGGGGGTACGGGGGGAGGGGGGGTGACGGGGGTGATAGGGGGGGTGATGGGGGAGGTGGGGTGACGGGGGGAGGGGGGGTGACGGGGGGGAGGTGCGGGGGAGGGGGGTGACGGGGGGGGGGAGGTGCGGGGGAGGGGGGTGACGGGGGAGGGGGTACGGGGGGAGGGGGTACGGGGGGAGGGGGTGACGGGGGAGTGTGTACGGGGGTACGTGGGTGACGGGGGAGGGTGTACGGGGGGAGCGGGGGTGATAGGGGGGGTGATGGGGGTGACGGGGTGATGGGGGGAGGGGGTACGGGGGAGGGGGGTGACGGGGGAGGGAGGTTGGGGGGAGGTGGGGTGACGGGGGGAGGGGGGGTGACGGGGGGGAGGTGCGGGGGAGGGGGGTGACGGGGGAGGGGGTACGGGGGGAGGGGGTACGGGGGGGTACGGGGGTGACGGGGGAGTGTGTACGGGGGTACGTGGGTGACGGGGGAGGGGTTACGGGGGGAGGGGGGGTGATGGGGAGGGGGGGTACGGGGGGAGGGGGTGACGGGGGGGGGGGGGGAGGTGCGGGGGAGGGGGGTGACGGGGGAGGGGGTACGGGGGGAGGGGGTGACGGGGTAGGGGGTACGGGGGGGTACGGGGGTGACGGGGGAGTGTGTACGGGGGTACGTGGGTGACGGGGGAGGGGTTACGGGGGGAGGGGGGGTGATGGGGAGGGGGGGTACGGGGGGAGGGGGTGACGGGGGGGGGGGGGGAGGTGCGGGGGAGGGGGGTGACGGGGGAGGGGGTACGGGGGGAGGGGGTGACGGGGTAGGGGGTACGGGGGGGTACGGGGGTGACGGGGGAGTGTGTACGGGGGTACGTGGGTGACGGGGGGAGGGGGGGTGATGGGGAGGGGGGGTGACGGGGTGATGGGGGGAGGGGGTACGGGGGAGGGGGGTGACGGGGGAGGGAGGTTGGGGGGAGGTGGGGTGACGGGGGGAGGGGGGGTGACGGGGGGGAGGTGCGGGGGAGGGGGGTGACGGGGGAGGGGGTACGGGGGGAGGGGGTGACGGGGTAGGGGGTACGGGGGGGGTACGGGGGTGACGGGGGAGTGTGTACGGGGGTACGTGGGTGACGGGGGGAGGGGGGTGATGGGGGAGGTGGGGTGACGGGGGAGGGGGTGACGGGGGGGAGGTGCGGGGGAGGGGGGTGACGGGGGAGGGGTTACGGGGGGAGGGGGGGTGATGGGGGAGGGGGTACGGGGGGAGGGGGGGTGATGGGGAGGGGGGGTACGGGGGGAGTTGGGGGGGGGGTGACGGGGGGAGGGGGGGAGGTGCGGGGGAGGGGGGTGACGGGGGAGGGGGTATGGGGGGAGGGGGGGAGTTGGGGGGGGGTGACGGGGGAGGGGGTACGGGGTACGGGGGGGTGATGGGGAGGGGGGGTACGGGGGGAGTTGGGGGGGTACGGGGGTGACGGGGGAGTGTGTACGGGGGTACGTGGGTGACGGGGGAGGGGTTACGGGGGGAGGGGGGGTGATGGGGAGGGGGGGTACGGGGGGAGTTGGGGGGGTACGGGGGTGACGGGGGAGTGTGTACGGGGGTACGTGGGTGACGGGGGGAGGGGGGTGACGGGGGAGGGGTTACGGGGGGAGGGGGGGTGATGGGGGAGGGGGTACGGGGTACGGGGGGGTGATGGGGAGGGGGGGTACGGGGGGAGTTGGGGTACGGGGGTGACGGGGGAGTGTGTACGGGGGTACGTGGGTGACGGGGGGAGGGGGGGAGGTGCGGGGGAGGGGGGTGACGGGGGAGGGGGGAGGGGGGGTGATGGGGAGGGGGGGTACGGGGTACGGGGGGGTGATGGGGAGGGGGTACGGGGGGAGGGGGGGTGATGGGGAGGGGGGGTACGGGGGGGAGGTGCGGGGGAGGGGGGTGACGGGGGAGGGGTGACGGGGGGAGGGGGGGTGATGGGGAGGGGGGGTACGGGGGGAGTTGGGGGGGTACGGGGGTGACGGGGGAGTGTGTACGGGGTTACGTGGGTGACGGGGGGAGGGGGGGTGATGGGGAGGGGGGGTACGGGGGGGTGATGGGGAGGGGGGGTACGGGGGGGAGGTGCGGGGGAGGGGGGTGACGGGGAGGGGGTACGGGGTACGGGGGGGTGATGGGGAGGGGGGGTACGGGGGGAGTTGGGGGGGTACGGGGGTGACGGGGGAGTGTGTACGGGGGTACGTGGGTGACGGGGGGAGGGGGGGTGATGGGGAGGGGGGGTACGGGGTACGGGGGGGTGATGGGGAGGGGGGGTAAGGGGGGAGTTGGGGGGGGGTGACGGAGGTGCACTGACCTGCTCTGACTGACTGGCTGTGTGCATTGTGTTGCAGCAGGCCCCCTTGGCCCAGCCCGAATCGCCCAGTGCCTCCGGAGGGGACGACACGCGCTCGGTGGCAGAATCCGGGGAGTCGGACAAGGAGTCTGTGTGCAGCAGCTCCAACGGCAACAGCGGCGGTCGGGCCGGCGGCAAGGAGAAGGCGCGGAAGGAGAAGGAGAAGCGGCGGGCGGAGTCGGTGGCCAACAAGCTGGGCAGCTTCGGCAAGAGCCTGGGCAGCAAACTGAAGAAGAACATGGGCTTCATCCACAGCAAGGGCAGCCGGGCCGGGCAAAACGGCACAATGGAGAAGGGCAGAAAGAAGGGATCCCTGAAGTCGCAAAAGGGTAGCAAGGAGAGCAGCGTGGCGGAGAGCCCATCGCCGGGGGAACGGCCGGCCGGCAAGCCGCCGACCCCTGACCCCTACAAGTACAGCAACGACGTCAAGCTGAGCCTGAGCATCCTGCGGGCAGCCATGCAGGGCGAACGCAAGTTCATCTTCACCGGTCAGTTCACCACCAATCACCGCCACCCCTACCAGGAGGAGATGATCCAGCGCTACCTGACCGACGCTGAGGAGCGCTTCTTCACCGAGCAGGAGCAGAAGGAGGCGGGGAAGAAGGGGCCCTCCAATGGCAGTGTGCCCAAGAAGGCCGAGCAGGACGCCCTGACCCCAGCGGGGCGCTTTGACTCGCAGGAGCGACTGGCCGAGGACTCTGGGGCCGAGCTTCCCGCCAATCCCTACAGCCCCCCGGCGCAGGGCTTCGACAGCCCGGGGGCCCCTCAGCCGCCTCCGCCGTCGCTGGCCGCCAAGCTGTCCGCCTACCACGAGCCCCCCTTCTCCGGGGGAGGGGTGCTGACCATCCCGCGGCCCAGCCTCGTGTCGGCCGACCCCTGCTCCCAGCCGGCCGGCTACCCCGAGTCCCGGCGGCTGCTCGCCGGCGGCTCCTACAGCGGCCTGCCGTCCTACGCCACGCTGCCCCGGCACTGTGGGCAGGGTCGCACCCCGCCGGCGGGCAGCCCCGCCCGCTCCTCTCACCGCCAGCCCCACCCCCCCACCACCGACGAACCGCCTGACTACCCCACCTCCTCCTCCTGCAACAGCTCCTACCACAGCTTCAGCAACGGCCTCGCCGAGCAGTCGGACTGCCCAGGGCCGGAAGGGGGGGCCCAGGACACAGTCAAGGGCGGCTCCGCCTCCGGCCGCCACTTCTATAGCATCCAGCAGACCCGTTGCCGCCAGACGAACTGTAACTTCTACGGCCACCCGGAGACGGGGGATTATTGCTCGTGCTGCTACAGGGAGGAGCTGAAGAAGAGGGAACGCGAGCCCCCCTCGCACAAGTTCTGAGCTCTCGCCGCGCTTGGTTCCTGCAGCTCAGCCTCCGAGGGGGGCGTCACGCGATGGGAGAGGCGATAACGGCCGCCCCGGTGGGGTAAGGGGCGGAGGAGGAGGTCCCGATGGACAGCGCCGTGTCAAAGGTCGAGGTCGGAGGTCGGAGGTCTGGCCCGGCCCGGCCCGGCCCGGGAGAGTCTGGACCAGGAGAAAGTACCAGTTTCCAAACTCTTTATTTTTTTTTAATTGTCTCTTTCCCCCCCCTCCACCCCCCCCCCCCCCCACACACACACACACACATATAATATATATATATTTTTCCGCAGACGTGATTGTTATTTTTGGGTTTACTGAGTGTCGCACGTGATGGGCGAGGGGGGGAGTTGTTCCTGTTTTGCTCCAATCGTCTCCCCTCCCCAAAAGCTCCGCCGGAAGGGTGAATACCCAGCGGGAGAGGGGCCCCGACAACCGTCTCGCCAGGAGCTCCCCGAGAACCAGCCGTCGGGCGGGCTCAGAGTGTCTGCGGTCACCCTGAGTGCAGCCTGTAGCTGACCAGCTACACGCTCCCTCGGACAGTGCTCCCCCCCCCCCCCCCACACCCGTCGGGACCCTCCGCGGGGGGGGGAGGGCAGGGGGCTCCACGTGTCGTTACTGCTGTGTGGGCCGACAGGATCGACTGCAAGCTCGAGGCCACGGGTGGAGGAGTGAGGAGGAACCCAGCCTGCCTGACGACCGGGCACGCGAGGGTAACTCTCCCTCTGATAGTGCGAGGGTAACTCTCCCTCTGATAGTGCGAGGGTAACTCTCCCTCTGATAGTGCGAGGGTAACTCTCCCTCTGATAGTGCGAGGGTAACTCTCCCTCTGATAGTGCGAGGGTAACTCTCCCTCTGATAGTGCGAGGGTAACTCTCCCTCTGATAGTGCGAGGGTAACTCTCCCTCTGATAGTGCGAGGGTAACTCTCCCTCTGATAGTGCGAGGGTAACGCTCCCTCTGATAGTGCGAGGGTAACGTTGCATGGGGGGAGATTGCAGCGAGAGGCGGTGTTAATGTTGGACTGGGTATTGGGTGAGCCAAGGATCATCTGATGGGGTGGGATTTCAGGCTCTCAGAAATTGTCAGCAGCGTTCTCGAGTCCGAGAATACCCAGTGAGATTCCAGCGTAACCTGCTCCACAACCGTTTCCTGCGTACTCCCGGTTCTGTGGGAAGGGGTAGTGCACTCCAGGCCCTGTGTAACGACTCCCCTTGTACCTGTTGTATAGGTCAAAGATCATTAACACCGACTCCCGCCTCCAAACGCCTTGGGTTTTAGGAATAAATCCCATTTTAACAAAAAGGCTATTGCCTCCCCTCCAGAGTTAACTGCCTGCTCTTAAAGTGCCAGGTTCAAGGGGCGCTGAAAGACTCGATTTAAGAAAATGCAGTTTCATTAAGAGCTTGTTAATGGCACAGAAAAATAAACTGCCATCCATCCATTTTGTTAAAATTGCAGATGTTACCGCATTTCGATTTGGTATCGGCGTGGTTCAGTGGGTAGATCATGGGTTCAAATTCCACCCCAGAGACTTCAGCACAAAATCCAGGCCAACACTCCCAATGCAGCACTGAGGGAGTGCCGCACTGTCGGAGGGGCAGTACTGAGGGAGTGCTGCACTGTCGGAGGGGCGGTACTGAGGGAGTGCCGCACTGTCGGAGGGGCAGTACTGAGGGAGTGCCGCACTGTCGGAGGGGCAGTACTGAGGGAGTGCCGCACTGTCGGAGGGGCAGTACTGAGGGAGTGCCGCACTGTCGGAGGGGCAGTACTGAGGGAGCACCGTGCTGTCGGAGGGGCAGTACTGAGGGAGCGCCGCACTGTCGGAGGGGCAGTACTGAGGGAGTGCTGCACTGTCGGAGGGGCAGTACTGTGGGAGCCCCGCACTGTCGGAGGGGCAGTACTGAGGGAGTGCCGCACTGTCGGAGGGGCAGTACTGAGGGAGCCCCGCACTGTCGGAGGGGTGATACTGAGGGAGTGCTGCACTGTCGGAGGAGCGGTACTGAGGGAGCGCCGCACTGTAAGGAGTGTTCCCCCAGTCTGTGGGGTGGTGTTGGGGAAGAGAGCCCTCCCGCAGTCTCTGTAGATAATGATGAAGGGGCCCTCCCTCGGGCACATTCCCTCCCGTTACTGAACCCTCGGTGTCCGGCGGTGAGGGCGTAATGGGGGAGCGGGGACTCTGCACTATGTACCCCGGACTTGGCATTCAGTGTCGGGAAAGGAGGAGGCCACTCAGCCCCTTGAGTACAGCCCACCCTCACTAAAACACTAACCCTCACTATAACACTAATCCCTGTCACATACCAACTGGGTCTTCTGCTACGTTAAAGGCGCTTTATAAATGCAAGTTCCTGGGTTTGGGGACTGAGCCACAGTCAGGGACATTACCCGCTGCCCCTGCCCCGAGCGAGGAAGTGGACACACAGCAGCATGTCTGGGTCTCGGCCAAGCACGGCAGCCAGGATCCAGTGCCCGAGTGTGTGTATCCCCCTGTGATCGGGGAATGTCTGTACTCTGGGGGTGGGGGGGCTCGAGGAACAGAAGATCTCTCCACAAGGAGGGGACTGAGGTCACTCACTCCAGCTCCTCTGGGGGAGGTGCGGACTTGGTCGCAGTAGACCCAGACCCCAGCCCCCGCCCGTCCCTTCCATCTCTCGATTTCTCAGGAAAAGCAGGATCTGTGGGGGCACTTTGTGACTCAGTGTGGTTCCCTCTGGCCCAGCATCGCAGCCCCCTTGGAGAACCCAACCCCTGCTCCCCAGCAGAGGTGCCAGACCTGCTGGGATAAAGCCAGCTTCCACCGAGGCCCCTGCTGGTGCGGGGTGGGTGAAGGGGAGGGAACGATCGGGAGCGAGGGGTCTTGGCGGGAACCCTCCCCTTGCCCGCTACTTTTGCGTTTAGAAACATTGAATGTTATTTTTAATATGGAGATGCGGGTGGAATTGGCAAGAGATGGAACACAGAGAGCCGGAGAGAGAGATGGGAAGACGCAGAGTGCTGCTGGCACTGAATCCCCATTCTCGCCACAATCTGGTGCAGCTCGAAGCTGGGGCCCAGTGCTAACCATTGAACTCTGGGGGTCCGAATCCTGTCGCCTTGATGATGAGGACTGTAAATTGTCACTGTACAAAGTTAATCATTTTTAAAATCTCACACGGGCAGCCAGACCCTTGCAGAAGTTTCCCCCCACCATGGAGTGTCTGAGAACCACAAACATTATGTTTATCTCGGAGAGGGTTCGATGGTCCAGTGTGTAACACACTCAATGACTTTCTGTAAATTTTCAATGCTGTGTGTTAGTTAGAATGTACAGAACATAGAACATTTCTTTATTCACAGTATTTTTGGAATAAACTGAAAAATGAATAAAAGCTGTGTTTCTCGATTCTGTTTTAGGGGGGGAGGGAATCTCTGCCCCCGAGCCGGGGGGGGGGAATCTCTGCCCCCGAGCCGGGGGGGGTGCTACAGGGTTTCTACAATCAGTAACGATTGACGGGACAGAAGGTGTCCACAGTGACTGACAGCTCTGTTACCCAGACCCCATCCCTACCAATATTTTTCAAATGTTTAGCTCCCCACTCTCTCCCTTTTAAATGTTCAGCAGTGGAACTGAGCATCTGCGGGGTACTTACATGAAGCAGCATAGAAACACAGAAAATAGGTGCAGGAGTCAGCCCTTCGAGCCCGCACCACTATTAAATATGATCATGGCTGATCATGCAATTTCAGTACTGCATTCCTGCTTTCTCTCCATACCCCTTGATCCCTGTACCCGTAAGGGCCACATCCAACTCCCTTTTGAATATATCCAACGAACTGGACTCAACAACTCTCTGCGGTAGAGAATTCCACAGGTTCACAATTCTCTGAGTGAAGAAGTTTCTCCTCATCTCGGTCCTAAATGGCTTACCCCTTATCCTTAGACTGTGACCTCTGGTTCTGGACTTCCCCAACATTGGGAACATTCTTCCTGCATCTAACCTGTCTAAACCCGTCAGAATTTTATATGTTTCTGAAATCCCCTCCAATTCTTCTAAATTCCATTGAATATAAGCCCAGTCGATCCAGTCTTTCTTGATAGGTCAGTCCTGCCATCCCGGGAATCAGTCTGCTGCATCTTCGCTGCACTCCCTCAATAGCAAGAACGTCCTTCCTCAGATTAGGAGACCAGAACTGTACACAATATTCCAGGTGAGGCCTCACCAAGGCCCTGTACAACTGCAGTAAGACCGCCCTGCTCCTATACTCCAATCCTCTCGCTATGAAGGCCAACATACCATTTGCCTTCTTCACCACCTGCTGTACCTGCATGCCAACCTTCAATGACTGATGTACCATGACACCCAGGTCTCGTTGCACCTCCCCTTTTCCTAATCTGTCACCATTCAGATAATATTCTGCCTTCCTGTTTTCGCCAGCTGGTGCAAAATGGTGTGACCAAGAGCGTCCTAATGCCTAAACCCAACCCCTCTCCCCACCCCCATCCCCATCGGGGTCCTGAGCCTTGTATACAGCAGTACAATCTAAGGGTCGCAGGTGGGAGATCAGTCCGTGTGTTTCTGCCACTGATCGGTGAGTGAGGGTCGGGTAGCCTCCTGGCACTTATGGCCTTGGCTCACAGGTGAACGAGGCCCTCAGGTGGAGTGGGAGGGAGGCAGGGGTGTGTGGAGGTCCCAGCCCAGTGATACAGTGCTCTCAGGGTGGTCGGATGGATAGCTGGTGCAAAATAGTCTGACCAAGAGTGGCCGATGAGTTCAGTATGGAATAAGAAATTTACGGCACAGGAGGAGGCCATTCAGCCCATCGAGTCCGTGCCGGAGTGCCGCACTGTCGGAGGGGCAGTACTGAGGGAGTGCCGCACTGTCGGAGGGGCAGTACTGAGGGAGTGCCGCACTGTCGGAGGGGCGGTACTGAGGGAGTGCCGCACTGTCGGAGGGGCAGTACTGAGGGAGTGCCGCACTGTCGGAGGGGCAGTACTGAGGGAGTGCCGCACTGTCGGAGGGGCAGTACTGAGGGAGTGCCGCACTGTCGGAGGGGCAGTACTGAGGGAGCGCCGCGCTGTCGGAGGGGCAGTACTGAGGGAGCGCCGCACTGTCGGAGGGGCGGTACTGAGGGAGTGCTGCACTGTCGGAGGGGCAGTACTGAGGGAGCACCGCACTGTCGGAGGGGCAGTACTGAGGGAGTGCTGCACTGTCGGAGGAGCGGTTCTGAGGGAGCACCGCACTGTAAGGAGTGTTCCCCCAGTCTGTGGGGTGGTGTTGGGGAAGAGAGCCCTCCCGCAGTCTCTGTAGATAATGATGAAGGGGCCCTCCCTCGGGCACATTCCCTCCCGTTACTGAACCCTCGGTGTCCGGCGGTGAGGGCGTAATGGGGGAGCGGGGACTCTGCACTATGTACCCCGGACTTGGCATTCAGTGTCGGGAAAGGAGGAGGCCACTCAGCCCCTTGAGTACAGCCCACCCTCACTAAAACACTAACCCTCACTATAACACTAATCCCTGTCACACACCAACTGGGTCTTCTGCTACGTTAAAGGCGCTTTATAAATGCAAGTTCCTGGGTTTGGGGACTGAGCCACAGTCAGGGACATTACCCGCTGCCCCTGCCCCGAGCGAGGAAGTGGACACACAGCAGCATGTCTGGGTCTCGGCCAAGCACGGCAGCCAGGATCCAGTGCCCGAGTGTGTGTATCCCCCTGTGATCGGGGAATGTCTGTACTCTGGGGGTGGGGGGGGCTCGAGGAACAGAAGATCTCTCCACAAGGAGAGGACTGAGGTCACTCACTCCAGCTCCTCTGGGGGAGGTGCGGACTTGGTCGCAGTAGACCCAGACCCCAGCCCCCACCCGTCCCTTCCATCTCTCGATTTCTCAGGAAAAGCAGGATCTGTGGGGGCACTTTGTGACTCAGTGTGGTTCCCTCTGGCCTAGCATCGCAGCCCCCTTGGACAACCCAACCCCTGCTCCCCAGCAGAGGTGCCAGACCTGCTGGGATAAAGCCAGCTTCCACCGAGGCCCCTGCTGGTGCGGGGTGGGTGAAGGGGAGGGAACGATCGGGAGCGAGGGGTCTTGGCGGGAACCCTCCCCTTGCCCGCTACTTTTGCGTTTAGAAACATTGAATGTTATTTTTAATATGGAGATGCGGGTGGAATTGGCAAGAGATGGAACACAGAGAGCCGGAGAGAGAGATGGGAAGACGCAGAGTGCTGCTGGCACTGAATCCCCATTCTCGCCACAATCTGGTGCAGCTCGAAGCTGGGGCCCAGTGCTAACCATTGAACTCTGGGGGTCCGAATCCTGTCGCCTTGATGATGAGGACTGTAAATTGTCACTGTACAAAGTTAATCATTTTTAAAATCTCACACGGGCAGCCAGACCCTTGCAGAAGTTTCCCCCCACCATGGAGTGTCTGAGAACCACAAACATTATGTTTATCTCGGAGAGGGTTCGATGGTCCAGTGTGCAACACACTCAATGACTTTCTGTAAATTTTCAATGCTGTGTGTTAGTTAGAATGTACAGAACATAGAACATTTCTTTATTCACAGTATTTTTGGAATAAACTGAAAAATGAATAAAAGCTGTGTTTCTCGATTCTGTTTTGGGGGGGGGAGGGAATCTCTGCCCCCGAGCCGGGGGGGGGGAATCTCTGCCCCCGAGCCGTGGGGGGGGGGGTGGGGAATCTCTGCCCCCGGGCCGGGGGGGGGAGAATCTCTGCCCCCGGGCCGGGGGGGGGATCTCTGCCCCCGAGCCGGGGGGGGGGGGGAATCTCTGCCCCCGAGCCGGGGTGGGGGAATCTCTGCCCCCGAGCCGGGGGGGGGGGGGGGGAATCTCTGCCCCCGAGCCGGGGGGGGGGAGAATCTCTGCCCCCGAGCCGGGGGGGGGGAGGGGGAATCTCTGCCCCCGAGCCGGGGGGGGGGAGAATCTCTGCCCCCGAGCCGGGGGGGGGGAGGGGGAATCTCTGCCCCCGAGCCGGGGGGGGGGGGAGAATCTCTGCCCCCGAGCCGGGGGGGGGGGGGGGAATCTCTGCCCCCGAGCCGGGGGGGGGGGGGGTGGGGAATCTCTGCCCCCGAGCCGGGGGGGGGGAATCTCTGCCCCCGAGCCGGGGGGGGTGCTACAGGGTTTCTACAATCAGTAACGATTGACGGGACAGAAGGTGTCCACAGTGACTGACAGCTCTGTTACCCAGACCCCATCCCTGCCAATATTTTTCAAATGTTTAGCTCCCCACTCTCTCCCTTTTAAATGTTCAGCAGTGGAACTGAGCATCTGCGGGGTACTTACATGAAGCAGCATAGAAACACAGGAAATAGGTGCAGGAGTCAGCCCTTCGAGCCCGCACCACGATTAAATATGATCATGGCTGATCATGCAATTTCAGTACTGCATTCCTGCTTTCTCTCCATACCCCTTGATCCCTGTACCCGTAAGGGCCACATCCAACTCCCTTTTGAATATATCCAACGAACTGGACTCAACAACTCTCTGCGGTAGAGAATTCCACAGGTTCACAATTCTCTGAGTGAAGAAGTTTCTCCTCATCTCGGTCCTAAATGGCTTACCCCTTATCCTTAGACTGTGACCTCTGGTTCTGGACTTCCCCAACATTGGGAACATTCTTCCTGCATCTAACCTGTCTAAACCCGTCAGAATTTTATATGTTTCTGAAATCCCCTCCAATTCTTCTAAATTCCATTGAATATAAGCCTAGTCGATCCAGTCTTTCTTCATATGTCAGTCCTGCCATCCCGGGAATCAGTCTGGTGAATCTTCGCTGCACTCCCTCAATAGCAAGAACGTCCTTCCTCAGATTAGGAGACCAAAACTGAACACAATATTCCAGGTGAGGCCTCACCAAGGCCCTGTACAATTGCAGTAAGACCTCCCTGCTCCTATACTCCAATCCTCACTATGAAGGCCAACATACCATTTGCCTTCTTCACCACCTGCTGTACCTGCATGCCAACTTTCAGTGACTGATGTACCATGACACCCAGGTCTCGTTGCACCTCCCCTTTTCCTAATCTGTCACCATTCAGATAATATTCTGCCTTCCTGTTTTCGCCAGCTGGTGCAAAATGGTGTGACCAAGAGCGTCCTAATGCCTAAACCCAACCCCTCTCCCCACCCCCATCCCCATCGGGGTCCTGAGCCTTGTATACAGCAGTACAATCTAAGGGTCGCAGGTGGGAGATCAGTCCGTCTGTTTCTGCCACTGATCGGTGAGTGAGGGTCGGGTAGCCTCCTGGCACTTATGGCCTTGGCTCACAGGTGAACGAGGCCCTCAGGTGGCGTGGGAGGGAGGCAGGGGTGTGTGGAGGTCCCAGCCCAGTGATACAGTGCTCTCAGGGTGGTCGGATGGATAGCTAGTGCAAAATAGTCTGACCAAGAGTGGCCGATGAGTTCAGTATGGAATCAGAAATTTACGGCACAGGAGGAGGCCATTCAGCCCATCGAGTCCGTGCCGGAGTGCCGCACTGTCGGAGGGGCAGTACTGAGGGAGTGCCGCACTGTCGGAGGGGCAGTACTGAGGGAGTGCCGCACTGTCGGAGGGGCGGTACTGAGGGAGTGCCGCACTGTCGGAGGGGCAGTACTGAGGGAGTGCCGCACTGTCGGAGGAGCGGTACTGAGGGAGTGCCGCACTGTCGGAGGGGCAGTACTGAGGGAGTGCCGCACTGTCGGAGGGGCAGTACTGAGGGAGCGCCGCGCTGTCGGAGGGGCAGTACTGAGGGAGCGCCGCACTGTCGGAGGGACAGTACTGAGGGAGTGCTGCACTCTCGGAGGGGCAGTACTGAGGGAGCCCCGCACTGTCGGAGGGGTGGTACTGAGGGAGTGCTGCACTGTCGGAGGGGCAGTACTGAGGGAGCACCGCACTGTCGGAGGGGCAGTACTGAGGGAGTGCTGCACTGTCGGAGGAGCGGTTCTGAGGGAGTACCGCACTGTCGGAGGAGCGGTACTGAGGGAGCGCCGCACTGTAAGGAGTGTTCCCCCAGTCTGTGGGGTGGTGTTGGGGAAGAGAGCCCTCCCGCAGTCTCTGTAGATAATGATGAAGGGGCCCTCCCTCGGGCACATTCCCTCCCGTTACTGAACCCTCGGTGTCCGGCGGTGAGGGCGTAATGGGGGAGCGGGGACTCTGCACTATGTACCCCGGACTTGGCATTCAGTGTCGGGAAAGGAGGAGGCCACTCAGCCCCTTGAGTACAGCCCACCCTCACTAAAACACTAACCCTCACTATAACACTAATCCCTGTCACACACCAACTGGGTCTTCTGCTACGTTAAAGGCGCTTTATAAATGCAAGTTCCTGGGTTTGGGGACTGAGCCACAGTCAGGGACATTACCCGCTGCCCCTGCCCCGAGCGAGGAAGTGGACACACAGCAGCATGTCTGGGTCTCGGCCAAGCACGGCAGCTAGGATCCAGTGCCCGAGTGTGTGTATCCCCCTGTGATCGGGGAATGTCTGTACTCTGGGGGTGGGGGGGCTCGAGGAACAGAAGATCTCTCCACAAGGAGGGGACTGAGGTCACTCACTCCAGCTCCTCTGGGGGAGGTGCGGACTTGGTCGCAGTAGACCCAGACCCCAGCCCCCACCCGTCCCTTCCATCTCTCGATTTCTCAGGAAAAGCAGGATCTGTGGGGGCACTTTGTGACTCAGTGTGGTTCCCTCTGGCCTAGCATCGCAGCCCCCTTGGAGAACCCAACCCCTGCTCCCCAGCAGAGGTGCCAGACCTGCTGGGATAAAGCCAGCTTCCACCGAGGCCCCTGCTGGTGCGGGGTGGGTGAAGGGGAGGGAACGATCGGGAGCGAGGGGTCTTGGCGGGAACCCTCCCGTTGCCCGCTACTTTTGCGTTTAGAAACATTGAATGTTATTTTTAATATGGAGATGCGGGTGGAATTGGCAAGAGATGGAACACAGAGAGCCGGAGAGAGAGATGGGAAGACGCAGAGTGCTGCTGGCACTGAATCCCCATTCTCGCCACAATCTGGTGCAGCTCGAAGCTGGGGCCCAGTGCTAACCATTGAACTCTGGGGGTCCGAATCCTGTCGCCTTGATGATGAGGACTGTAAATTGTCACTGTACAAAGTTAATCATTTTCAAAATCTCACACGGGCAGCCAGACCCTTGCAGAAGTTTCCCCCCACCATGGAGTGTCTGAGAACCACAAACATTATGTTTATCTCGGAGAGGGTTCGATGGTCCAGTGTGTAACACACTCAATGACTTTCTGTAAATTTTCAATGCTGTGTGTTAGTTAGAATGTACAGAACATAGAACATTTCTTTATTCACAGTATTTTTGGAATAAACTGAAAAATGAATAAAAGCTGTGTTTCTCGATTCTGTTTTGGGGGGGGAGGGAATCTCTGCCCCCGAGCCGGGGGTGGGGGGGGGTGGGGAATCTCTGCCCCCGAGCCGGGGGGGGGGAATCTCTGACCCCGAGCCGGGGGGGGTGGGGGAATCTCTGACCCCGAGCCGGGGGGTGGGGAATCTCTGCCCCCGAGCCGGGGGGGGGGGGAATCTCTGCCCCCGAGCCGGGGGGGTGCTACAGAGTTTCTACAATCAGTAACGATTGACGGGACAGAAGGTGTCCACAGTGACTGACAGTTCTGTTACCCAGACCCCATCCCTGCCAATATTTTTCAAATGTTTAGCTCCCCACTCTCTCCCTTTTAAATGTTCAGCAGTGGAACTGAGCATCTGCGGGGTACTTACATGAAGCAGCATAGAAACACAGAAAATAGGTGCAGGAGTCAGCCCTTCGAGCCCGCACCACGATTAAATATGATCATGGCTGATCATGCAATTTCAGTACTGCATTCCTGCTTTCTCTCCATACCCCTTGATCCCTGTACCCGTAAGGGCCACATCCAACTCCCTTTTGAATATATCCAACGAACTGGCCTCAACAACTCTCTGCGGTAGAGAATTCCACAGGTTCACCACTCTCTGGGTGAAGAAGTTTCTCCTCATCTCGGTCCTAAATGGCTTACCCCTTATCCTTAGACTGTGACCCCTGGTTCTGGACTTCCCCAACATTGGGAACATTCTTCCTGCATCTAACCTGTCCCGTCCCGTCAGAATTTTATATGTTTCTGAAATCCCCTCCAATTCTTCTAAATTCCATTGAATATAAGCCCAGTCGATCCAGTCTTTCTTGATAGGTCAGTCCTGCCATCCCGGGAATCAGTCTGCTGCATCTTCGCTGCACTCCCTCAATAGCAAGAATGTCCTTCCTCAGATTAGGAGACCAGAACTGTACACAATATTCCAGGTGAGGCCTCACCAAGGCCCTGTACAACTGCAGTAAGACCGCCCTGCTCCTATACTCCAATCCTCTCGCTATGAAGGCCAACATACCATTTGCCTTCTTCACCACCTGCTGTACCTGCATGCCAACCTTCAATGACTGATGTACCATGACACCCAGGTCTCGTTGCACCTCCCCTTTTCCTAATCTGTCACCATTCAGATAATATTCTGCCTTCCTGTTTTCGCCAGCTGGTGCAAAATGGTGTGACCAAGAGCGTCCTAATGCCTAAACCCAACCCCTCTCCCCACCCCCATCCCCATCGGGGTCCTGAGCCTTGTATACAGCAGTACAATCTAAGGGTCGCAGGTGGGAGATCAGTCCGTGTGTTTCTGCCACTGATCGGTGAGTGAGGGTCGGGTAGCCTCCTGGCACTTATGGCCTTGGCTCACAGGTGAACGAGGCCCTCAGGTGGAGTGGGAGGGAGGCAGGGGTGTGTGGAGGTCCCAGCCCAGTGATACAGTGCTCTCAGGGTGGTCGGATGGATAGCTGGTGCAAAATAGTCTGACCAAGAGTGGCCGATGAGTTCAGTATGGAATCAGAAATTTACGGCACAGGAGGAGGCCATTCAGCCCATCGAGTCCGTGCCGGAGTGCCGCACTGTCGGAGGGGCAGTACTGAGGGAGTGCCGCACTGTCGGAGGGGCGGTACTGAGGGAGTGCCGCACTGTCGGAGGGGCAGTACTGAGGGAGTGCCGCACTGTCGGAGGGGCAGTACTGAGGGAGTGCCGCACTGTCGGAGGGGCAGTACTGAGGGAGCGCCGTGCTGTCGGAGGGGCAGTACTGAGGGAGCCCCGCACTGTCGGAGGGGTGGTACTGAGGGAGTGCTGCACTGTCGGAGGGGCAGTACTGAGGGAGCACCGCACTGTCGGAGGGGCAGTACTGAGGGAGTGCTGCACTGTCGGAGGAGCGGTTCTGAGGGAGCACCGCACTGTAAGGAGTGTTCCCCCAGTCTGTGGGGTGGTGTTGGGGAAGAGAGCCCTCCCGCAGTCTCTGTAGATAATGATGAAGGGGCCCTCCCTCGGGCACATTCCCTCCCGTTACTGAACCCTCGGTGTCCGGCGGTGAGGGCGTAATGGGGGAGCGGGGACTCTGCACTATGTACCCCGGACTTGGCATTCAGTGTCGGGAAAGGAGGAGGCCACTCAGCCCCTTGAGTACAGCCCACCCTCACTAAAACACTAACCCTCACTATAACACTAATCCCTGTCACACACCAACTGGGTCTTCTGCTACGTTAAAGGCGCTTTATAAATGCAAGTTCCTGGGTTTGGGGACTGAGCCACAGTCAGGGACATTACCCGCTGCCCCTGCCCCGAGCGAGGAAGTGGACACACAGCAGCATGTCTGGGTCTCGGCCAAGCACGGCAGCCAGGATCCAGTGCCCGAGTGTGTGTATCCCCCTGTGATCGGGGAATGTCTGTACTCTGGGGGTGGGGGGGGCTCGAGGAACAGAAGATCTCTCCACAAGGAGGGGACTGAGGTCACTCACTCCAGCTCCTCTGGGGGAGGTGCGGACTTGGTCGCAGTAGACCCAGACCCCAGCCCCCACCCGTCCCTTCCATCTCTCGATTTCTCAGGAAAAGCAGGGTCTGTGGGGGCACTTTGTGACTCAGTGTGGTTCCCTCTGGCCCAGCATCGCAGCCCCCTTGGAGAACCCAACCCCTGCTCCCCAGCAGAGGTGCCAGACCTGCTGGGATAAAGCCAGCTTCCACCGAGGCCCCTGCTGGTGCGGGGTGGGTGAAGGGGAGGGAACGATCGGGAGCGAGGGGTCTTGGCGGGAACCCTCCCGTTGCCCGCTACTTTTGCGTTTAGAAACATTGAATGTTATTTTTAATATGGAGATGCGGGTGGAATTGGCAAGAGATGGAACACAGAGAGCCGGAGAGAGAGATGGGAAGACGCAGAGTGCTGCTGGCACTGAATCCCCATTCTCGCCACAATCTGGTGCAGCTCGAAGCTGGGGCCCAGTGCTAACCATTGAACTCTGGGGGTCCGAATCCTGTCGCCTTGATGATGAGGACTGTAAATTGTCACTGTACAAAGTTAATCATTTTCAAAATCTCACACGGGCAGCCAGACCCTTGCAGAAGTTTCCCCCCACCATGGAGTGTCTGAGAACCACAAACATTATGTTTATCTCGGAGAGGGTTCGATGGTCCAGTGTGTAACACACTCAATGACTTTCTGTAAATTTTCAATGCTGTGTGTTAGTTAGAATGTACAGAACATAGAACATTTCTTTATTCACAGTATTTTTGGAATAAACTGAAAAATGAATAAAAGCTGTGTTTCTCGATTCTGTTTTGGGGGGGGAGGGAATCTCTGCCCCCGAGCCGGGGGGGGGGGGGGGGTGGGGAATCTCTGCCCCCGAGCCGGGGGGGGGGGGGGGAATCTCTGACCCCGAGCCGGGGGGGGAATCTCTGCCCCCGAGCCGGGGGGGGGGGGGGAATCTCTGCCCCCGAGCCGGGGGGGGGGGGGAATCTCTGCCCCCGAGCCGGGGGGGGGGGGAATCTCTGACCCCGAGCCGGGGGGGGGGGGGGAATCTCTGCCCCTGAGCCGGGGGGGGGGGGAATCTCTGCCCCCGAGCCGGGGGGGGGGTGGGGGGAATCTCTGCCCCTGAGCCGGGGGGGGAATCTCTGCCCCCGAGCCGGGGGGGGGGGGTGGGGAATCTCTGACCCCGAGCCGGGGGGGGGGAATCTCTGACCCCGAGCCGGGGGGGGGGGAATCTCTGCCCCCGAGCCGGGGGGGGGGGGGAATCTCTGCCCCCGAGCCGGGGGGGGTGCTACAGGGTTTCTACAATCAGTAACGATTGACGGGACAGAAGGTGTCCACAGTGACTGACAGCTCTGTTACCCAGACCCCATCCCTGCCAATATTTTTCAAATGTTTAGCTCCCCACTCTCTCCCTTTTAAATGTTCAGCAGTGGAACTGAGCATCTGCGGGGTACTTACATGAAGCAGCATAGAAACACAGGAAATAGGTGCAGAAGTCAGCCCTTCGAGCCCGCACCACGATTAAATATGATCATGGCTGATCATGCAATTTCAGTACTGCATTCCTGCTTTCTCTCCATACCCCTTGATCCCTGTACCCGTAAGGGCCACATCCAACTCCCTTTTGAATATATCCAACGAACTGGACTCAACAACTCTCTGCGGTAGAGAATTCCACAGGTTCACAATTCTCTGGGTGAGAAGAAGTTTCTCCTCATCTCGGTCCTAAATGGCTTACCCCTTATCCTTAGACTGTGACCCCTGGTTCTGGACTTCCCCAACATAGGGAACATTCTTCCTGCATCTAACCTGTCTAAACCCATCAGAATTTTATATGTTTCTGAAATCCCCTCCAATTCTTCTAAATTCCATTGAATATAAGCCCAGTCGATCCAGTCTTTCTTGATAGGTCAGTCCTGCCATCCCGGGAATCAGTCTGGTGAATCTTCGCTGCACTCCCTCAATAGCAAGAACGTCCTTCCTCAGATTAGGAGACCAGAACTGTACACAATATTCCAGGTGAGGCCTCACCAAGGCCCTGTACAACTGCAGTAAGACCGCCCTGCTCCTATACTCCAATCCTCTCGCTATGAAGGCCAACATACCATTTGCCTTCTTCACCACCTGCTGTACCTGCATGCCAACCTTCAATGACTGATGTACCATGACACCCAGGTCTCGTTGCACCTCCCCTTTTCCTAATCTGTCACCATTCAGATAATATTCTGCCTTCCTGTTTTCGCCAGCTGGTGCAAAATGGTGTGACCAAGAGCGTCCTAATGCCTAAACCCAACCCCTCTCCCCACCCCCATCCCCATCGGGGTCCTGAGCCTTGTATACAGCAGTACAATCTAAGGGTCGCAGGTGGGAGATCAGTCCGTGTGTTTCTGCCACTGATCGGTGAGTGAGGGTCGGGTAGCCTCCTGGCACTTATGGCCTTGGCTCACAGGTGAACGAGGCCCTCAGGTGGAGTGGGAGGGAGGCAGGGGTGTGTGGAGGTCCCAGCCCAGTGATACAGTGCTCTCAGGGTGGTCGGATGGATAGCTGGTGCAAAATAGTCTGACCAAGAGTGGCCGATGAGTTCAGTATGGAATAAGAAATTTACGGCACAGGAGGAGGCCATTCAGCCCATCGAGTCCGTGCCGGAGTGCCGCACTGTCGGAGGGGCAGTACTGAGGGAGTGCCGCACTGTCGGAGGGGCAGTATTGAGGGAGTGCCGCACTGTCGGAGGGGCGGTACTGAGGGAGTGCCGCACTGTCGGAGGGGCAGTACTGAGGGAGTGCCGCACTGTCGGAGGGGCAGTACTGAGGGAGTGCCGCACTGTCGGAGGGGCAGTACTGAGGGAGTGCCGCACTGTCGGAGGGGCAGTACTGAGGGAGCGCCGCGCTGTCGGAGGGGCAGTACTGAGGGAGCGCCGCACTGTCGGAGGGACAGTACTGAGGGAGTGCTGCACTGTCGGAGGGGCAGTACTGAGGGAGCCCCGCACTGTCGGAGGGGCGGTACTGAGGGAGTGCTGCACTGTCGGAGGGGCAGTACTGAGGGAGCACCGCACTGTCGGAGGGGCAGTACTGAGGGAGTGCTGCACTGTCGGAGGAGCGGTTCTGAGGGAGCACCGCACTGTAAGGAGTGTTCCCCCAGTCTGTGGGGTGGTGTTGGGGAAGAGAGCCCTCCCGCAGTCTCTGTAGATAATGATGAAGGGGCCCTCCCTCGGGCACATTCCCTCCCGTTACTGAACCCTCGGTGTCCGGCGGTGAGGGCGTAATGGGGGAGCGGGGACTCTGCACTATGTACCCCGGACTTGGCATTCAGTGTCGGGAAAGGAGGAGGCCACTCAGCCCCTTGAGTACAGCCCACCCTCACTAAAACACTAACCCTCACTATAACACTAATCCCTGTCACACACCAACTGGGTCTTCTGCTACGTTAAAGGCGCTTTATAAATGCAAGTTCCTGGGTTTGGGGACTGAGCCACAGTCAGGGACATTACCCGCTGCCCCTGCCCCGAGCGAGGAAGTGGACACACAGCAGCATGTCTGGGTCTCGGCCAAGCACGGCAGCCAGGATCCAGTGCCCGAGTGTGTGTATCCCCCTGTGATCGGGGAATGTCTGTACTCTGGGGGTGGGGGGGCTCGAGGAACAGAAGATCTCTCCACAAGGAGAGGACTGAGGTCACTCACTCCAGCTCCTCTGGGGGAGGTGCGGACTTGGTCGCAGTAGACCCAGACCCCAGCCCCCACCCGTCCCTTCCATCTCTCGATTTCTCAGGAAAAGCAGGATCTGTGGGGGCACTTTGTGACTCAGTGTGGTTCCCTCTGGCCTAGCATCGCAGCCCCCTTGGACAACCCAACCCGTGCTCCCCAGCAGAGGTGCCAGACCTGCTGGGATAAAGCCAGCTTCCACCGAGGCCCCTGCTGGTGCGGGGTGGGTGAAGGGGAGGGAACGATCGGGAGCGAGGGGTCTTGGCGGGAACCCTCCCGTTGCCCGCTACTTTTGCGTTTAGAAACATTGAATGTTATTTTTAATATGGAGATGCGGGTGGAATTGGCAAGAGATGGAACACAGAGAGCCGGAGAGAGAGATGGGAAGACGCAGAGTGCTGCTGGCACTGAATCCCCATTCTCGCCACAATCTGGTGCAGCTCGAAGCTGGGGCCCAGTGCTAACCATTGAACTCTGGGGGTCCGAATCCTGTCGCCTTGATGATGAGGACTGTAAATTGTCACTGTACAAAGTTAATCATTTTCAAAATCTCACACGGGCAGCCAGACCCTTGCAGAAGTTTCCCCCCACCATGGAGTGTCTGAGAACCACAAACATTATGTTTATCTCGGAGAGGGTTCGATGGTCCAGTGTGCAACACACTCAATGACTTTCTGTAAATTTTCAATGCTGTGTGTTAGTTAGAATGTACAGAACATAGAACATTTCTTTATTCACAGTATTTTTGGAATAAACTGAAAAATGAATAAAAGCTGTGTTTCTCGATTCTGTTTTGGGGGGGGGGGGGGGAATCTCTGCCCCCGAGCCGGGGGGGGGTGGGGGAATCTCTGCCCCCGAGCCGGGGGGGGGGGGGGGAGAATCTCTGCCCCCGAGCCGGGGGGGGGGGGGGGAATCTCTGCCCCCGAGCCGGGGGGGGGGGGGGGAATCTCTGCCCCCAAGCCGGGGGGGGGGAGAATCTCTGCCCCCGAGCCGGGGGGGGGGGGGGGGGAATCTCTGCCCCCGAGCCGGGGGGGGGGAATCTCTGACCCCGAGCCGGGGGGGGGGGAGAATCTCTGCCCCCGAGCCGGGGGGGGGGAGGGGGAATCTCTGCCCCCGAGCCGGGGGGGGGGAGAATCTCTGCCCCCGAGCCGGGGGGGGGGAGGGGGAATCTCTGCCCCCGAGCCGGGGGGGGGGGAGAATCTCTGCCCCCGAGCCGGGGGGGGGGGGGGGAATCTCTGCCCCCGAGCCGGGGGGGGGGGGGGTGGGGAATCTCTGCCCCCGAGCCGGGGGGGGGGAATCTCTGCCCCCGAGCCGGGGGGGGTGCTACAGGGTTTCTACAATCAGTAACGATTGACGGGACAGAAGGTGTCCACAGTGACTGACAGCTCTGTTACCCAGACCCCATCCCTGCCAATATTTTTCAAATGTTTAGCTCCCCACTCTCTCCCTTTTAAATGTTCAGCAGTGGAACTGAGCATCTGCGGGGTACTTACATGAAGCAGCATAGAAACACAGGAAATAGGTGCAGGAGTCAGCCCTTCGAGCCCGCACCACGATTAAATATGATCATGGCTGATCATGCAATTTCAGTACTGCATTCCTGCTTTCTCTCCATACCCCTTGATCCCTGTACCCGTAAGGGCCACATCCAACTCCCTTTTGAATATATCTAACGAACTGGACTCAACAACTTTCTGTGGTAGAGAATTCCACAGGTTCACAATTCTCTGAGTGAAGAAGTTTCTCCTCATCTCGGTCCTAAATGGCTTACCCCTTATCCTTAGACTGTGACCCCTGGTTCTGGACTTCCCCAACATTGGGAACATTCTTCCTGCATCTAACCTGTCTAAACCCGTCAGAATTTTATATGTTTCTGAAATCCCCTCCAATTCTTCTAAATTCCATTGAATATAAGCCTAGTCGATCCAGTCTTTCTTCATATGTCAGTCTTGCCATCCCGGGAATCAGTCTGATGCATCTTCGCTGCACTCCCTCAATAGCAAGAACGTCCTTCCTCAGATTAGGAGACCAGAACTGTACACAATATTCCAGGTGAGGCCTCACCAAGGCCCTGTACAACTGCAGTCAGACCTCCCTGCTCCTATACTCCAATCCTCACTATGAAGGCCAACATACCATTTGCCTTCTTCACCGCCTGCTGTACCTGCATGCCAACTTTCAATGACTGATGAACCATGACACCCAGGTCTCGATGCACCTCCCCTTTTCCTAATCTGTCACCCTTCAGATAATATTCTGCCTTCCTGTTTTCGCCAGCTGGTGCAAAATGGTGTGACCAAGAGCGTCCTAATGCCTAAACCCAACCCCTCTCCCCACCCCCATCCCCATCGGGGTCCTGAGCCTTGTATACAGCAGTACAATCTAAGGGTCGCAGGTGGGAGATCAGTCCGTGTGTTTCTGCCACTGATCGGTGAGTGAGGGTCGGGTAGCCTCCTGGCACTTATGGCCTTGGCTCACAGGTGAACGAGGCCCTCAGGTGGAGTGGGAGGGAGGCAGGGGTGTGTGGAGGTCCCAGCCCAGCGATACAGTGCTCTCAGGGTGGTCGGATGGATAGCTGGTGCAAAATAGTCTGACCAAGAGTGGCCGATGAGTTCAGTATGGAATCAGAAATTTACGGCACAGGAGGAGGCCATTCAGCCCATCGAGTCCGTGCCGGCCGGCCAAGAGCTACCAGCCGAATCCCTTCCAGCTCCAGGTCTGTAGCCCTGTATGTTAACGGCACGGCAAGTGCACATCCAAGTACTTTTTAAATGTGGTGAAGGTTTCTGCCTCTACCACCCTTTCAGGCAGCGAGTTCCAGACCCCCACAGCCCTCTGGGTGAAAAAAAGTTCTCAAATCCCACACACAAAATAGGTGCAGGAGCAGGCCATTCGGCCCTTCGAGCCTGCACCGCCATTCAATAAGATCATGACTGATCATTCCCTCAGTACCCTTTTCCTGCTTTCTCTCCATACCCCTTGATCCCTTTAGCCGTAAGGGCCATATCTAACTCCCTCTTGAATATATCCAATGAACTGGCATCAACAACTCTCTGCGGCAGGGAATTCTACAGGTTCACAATATAATCCTTACCAATTACTTTAACTTTATGCTCTCTGGTCAATAACCAGGGAAATAGGTCCTTCCTCTCCACTCTACGCTCCTCAGTCAGTTCTCCCCTCAGCCTCCTCTGTTCCAGCCTTTCCAGTCTTTCCTCATAATCCTGTTCTCCAATCCTGGCAGCATCCACATAAATCTCCTCTGCAGCTGAGGATGCAGGACGCCAGCTCCTTCATACTGGCAGAGCCCTGCAGCAGGACCTGAGTGAGCAGTCTGCACAAATGGGTCTCAATAGTTGCTGCACACTCAGGAATTGGCATTAAATGCTGCCGCAGTGCCGCTGACCGCCTGCTGGGGGCGCCGTCGCGCTGTTGGAGGTTGGCACTCAGCAGCGCCGCCAGTAGGAATGTGCCGCTACTGCAGCTGTGCGGCTGCTTTGATAAATGGGCAGCTCCGCCCCCCAACCCCCCACCCCAGGCTAGATCCCTCCCCCTCCCCATACTGGATCCCCTCTCCCCCCTCCCCCTCCCCTCTCCCCCCTCCCCCTCTCCCCCCTCCCTCTCTCCCCCCCCATATTAGATCCTCCCTCTCTCCCCAGATTAGATCTCCTCCCTCCCCTCCCCAGGCTAGATCCCCCTCTCTCTCCAGACTAGATCCTCCCTCCCTCCCCAGACTAGATCCCCCTCCCTCTCCAGACTAGATCCTCCCTCCCTCCCCAGACTAGATCCCCTCCCTCTCCAGACTAGATCCCCTCCCTCACTCCCCAGACTAGATCCCCCTTCCCCACTCACCAGACTAGATCCCATCCCTCCTCAGACTAGATCCCCATCCTCCCTAGACTAGATCCCCTCCCTCCCCAGACTAGACCCCCTCCCTTTCCAGACTAGATCCCCCTCCCTCCCCAGACTAGACCCCCTCCCTCACTCCCCAGACTAGATCCCCTCTCTCCCCAGACTAGATCCCCCCTTCTCCACTCCCCAGACTAGATCCCATACTAGATCCCCACCCTCCCTAGACTAGATCCCCACTCCATCCCCAGACTAGATCCCCTCCCTCCCCAGACCCCTCCCTCCCCAGACTAGATCCTCCTCCCCAGACTAGCTCCCCTCCCCAGACTAGATCCCCCCATGTCTAACCAAACTAGATCCCCCTCCCTCCCCAGACTAGATCCACTCCCTTCCCAGACTAGATCCCCTCCCTCCCCATACTAGATCTCCCTCCCTTCCCAGACTAGATCCCCTCTCTCCCTCCCTCTCCAGACTAGATCCCCCTCCCTTCCCAGTCTAGATCCCACTCCCTTCCCAGACTAGATCCCTCCCCAGATTAGATCCCCCCTAGACTAGATCCCCCTCCCCAGACTAGATCCCTCTCCCCAGACTGGACCACCCCTCCCCCAGGCTAGATCCCCTCCCTACCTCCCCAGACTAGATCCCCCTCCCCAGACTAGATCCCCCTCCCCAGACTAGATCCCCTCCATGTCTCCCCAAACTAGATCCCCCTCCCTCCCCAGACTAGATTCACCTCTTCCCCAGACTAGATCCCCCTCCCTCACCAGACTAGATCCCCTCTCTCCCTCCCTAGACTAGATCCCCCACCCTTCCCAGTCTAGATCCCACTCCCTTCCCAGACTAGATCCCTCCCCAGACTAGATCCCCCAGACTAGATCTCCTCCCTCTCCAGACTAGATCCCTCCCTCCCAGACTAGATCAATTTTCTCTCTTCACAGACTAGATCACCTCCCTTCCTTCTCATGCTAGATTCCCTCCCTTTCCAACTAGATCCCCTCCCAGACTAGATTCCCCTTCCCTCTCCAGGCTAGATCCCCTTCCCAGACTAGATCCCCATCCCCCCTTCCAGACTAGATCCTCCTCCTCCCCAGACTAGATCCCCCTCCCTCCCCAGACTGGACCCCCCCGCTCCCCGGACTAGATCCCTCCCCCCAGCACCAATGGTCCCCGCCCTCCCTGTATCACGTGGTCACTGTGGCCGGACCCGAGGATCTGGTGCGGGGAGAGTTGGCCGGAGGAGGGAGGACAGCGGCCGCGACCATCGGCGAGTGTCCGGAGCCCGGGGGCCGGCCGCTGACCCCTGACCCGCGGGGGGGGGGGGAGTTGCAGCAAATCCCCGGGGACAGGATTCCGGACATTCCCCACATTCCGGCCGGAGAGAAGGGAGTGAGGGGGGGGCCCGGGGAGTGAGGGGGGGGCCCGGGGAGTGAGGGGGGGGGGCCCGGGGAGTGAGGGGGGGGCCCGGGGAGTGAGGGGGGGGCCCGGGGAGTGAGGGGGGGGGGCCCGGGGAGTGAGGGGGGGGCCCGGGGAGTGAGGGGGGGGGCCCGGGGAGTGAGGGGGGGGCCCGGGGAGTGAGGGGGGGGGGCCCGGGGAGTGAGGGGGGGGCCCGGGGAGTGAGGGGGGGGGGCCCGGGGAGTGAGGGGGGGGCCCGGGGAGTGAGGGGGGGGGCCCGGGGAGTGAGGGGGGGGCCCGGGGAGTGAGGGGGGGGCCCGGGGAGTGAGGGGGGGGGGCCCGGGGAGTGAGGGGGGGGCCCGGGGAGTGAGGGGGGGGGGCCCGGGGAGTGAGGGGGGGGCCCGGGGAGTGAGGGGGGGGGGCCCGGGGAGTGAGGGGGGGGCCCGCCGGGGAGTGAGGGGGGGGGCCCGGGGAGTGAGGGGGGGGCCCGGGGAGTGAGGGGGGGGGGGCCCGGGGAGTGAGGGAGTGAGGGGGGGGGGGTCCGGGGAGTGAGGGGGGGGTCCGGGGAGTGAGGGGGGGTCCGGGGAGTGAGGGAGGGGCCCGGGGAGTGAGGGAGGGGCCCGGGGAGTGAGGGAGTGAGGGGGGGGGCCCGGGGAGTGAGGGGGGGGGCCCGGGGAGTGGGGGGGGGGCCCGGGGAGTGAGGGGGGGGCCCGGGGAGTGAGGGAGTGAGGGGGGCCGAGGGGGGGGGGCCCGGGGAGTGAGGGGGGGGGCCCGGGGAGTGAGGGAGTGAGGGGGGGGGCCCGGGGAGTGAGGGGGGGGGCCCGGGGAGTGAGGGGGGGCCCGGGGAGTGAGGGAGTGAGGGGGGGGGCCCGGGGAGTGGGGGGGGGGGGCCCGGGGAGTGAGGGGGGGCCCGGGGAGTGAGGGAGTGAGGGGGGGGGCCCGGGGAGTGAGGGGGGGGCCCGGGGAGTGGGGGGGGGGGGCCCGGGGAGTGAGGGGGGGGGCCCGGGGAGTGAGGGGGGGGCCCGGGGAGTGGGGGGGGGGGGCCCGGGGAGTGAGGGGGGGGGCCCGGGGAGTGAGGGGGGGCCCGGGGAGTGAGGGGGGGCCCGGGGAGTGAGGGGGGGGGGGTCCGGGGAGTGGGGGGGGCCCGGGGAGTGAGGGGGGGGCCCGGGGAGTGAGGGGGGGGGCCCGGGGAGTGAGGGGGGGGGCCCGGGGAGTGAGGGGGGGGGCCCGGGGAGTGAGGGGGGGGGGGCCCGGGGAGTGAGAGGGAGGGTCCGGGGAGTGAGGGGGGGCCCGGGGAGTGAGGGGGGGGGCCCGGGGAGTGAGGGGGGGGCCCGGGGAGTGAGGGGGGGGGCCCGGGGAGTGAGGGAGTGAGGGGGGGGGCCCGGGGAGTGAGGGGGGGGAGAGGGCCCGGGGAGTGAGGGAGGGAGAGGGCCCGGGGAGTGAGGGAGGGAGAGGGTCCGGGGAGTGAGGGAGGGCCCGGGGAGTGAGGGAGGGTCCAGGGAGTGAGGGAGGGAGAGGGCCCGGGGAGTGAGGGAGGGCCCGGGGAGTGAGGGAGGGAGAGGGCCCGGGGAGTGAGGGAGGGAGAGGGCCCGGGGAGTGAGGGAGGGAGAGGGCCCGGGGAGTGAGGGAGGGAGAGGGTCCGGGGAGTGAGGGAGGGCCCGGGGAGTGAGGGAGGGTCCGGGGAGTGAGGGAGGGAGAGGGCCCGGGGAGTGAGGGAGGGCCCGGGGAGTGAGGGAGGGAGAGGGTCCGGGGAGTGAGGGAGGGTCCGGGGAGTGAGGGAGGGTCCGGGGAGTGAGGGGGGGGCCCGGGGAGTGAGGGAGGGTCCGGGGAGTGAGGGGGGGAGAGGGCCCGGGGAGTGAGGGAGGGAGAGGGCCCGGGGAGTGATGGGGGGGCCCGGGGAGTGAGGGAGGGAGAGGGTCCGGGGAGTGAGGGGGGGGCCCGGGGAGTGAGGGGGGGGCCCGGGGAGTGAAGGGGGGGCCCGGGGAGTGAAGGGGGGGGCCCGGGGAGTGAAGGGGGGGGCCCGGGGAGTGAGGGAGGGCCCGGGGAGTGAGGGAGGGAGAGGGTCCGGGGAGTGAGGGAGGGAGAGGGTCCGGGGAGTGAGGGAGGGAGAGGGCCCGGGGAGTGAGGGAGGGCCCGGGGAGTGAGGGAGGGAGAGGGTCCGGGGAGTGAGGGAGGGAGAGGGCCCGGGGAGTGAGGGAGGGCCCGGGGAGTGAGGGAGGGAGAGGGTCCGGGGAGTGAGGGAGGGTCCGGGGAGTGAGGGGGGGAGAGGGTCCGGGGAGTGAGGGGGGGGGGGGGCCCGGGGATTGAGGGAGGGTCCGGGGAGTGAGGGAGGGGGGGCCCGGGGAGTGAGGGAGGGTCCGGGGAGTGAGGGAGTGAGGGGGGGGGGCCCGGGGAGTGGGGGGGGGGGGCCCGGGGAGTGAGGGGGGGGGCCGGGGAGTGGGGGGGGGCCCGGGGAGTGGGGGGGGGGGCCCGGGGAGTGAGGGGGGGGGCCCGGGGAGTGAGGGAGTGAGGGGGGGGGCCCGGGGAGTGAGGGGGGGGGGTCCGGGGAGTGGGGGGGGGCCCGGGGAGTGAGGGGGGGGGCCCGGGGAGTGAGGGGGGGGGCCCGGGGAGTGAGGAGTGAGGGGGGGGGCCCGGGGAGTGAGGGGGGGGGCCCGGGGAGTGAGGGGGGGGGCCCGGGGAGTGAGGGGGGGGGCCCGGGGAGTGAGGGGGGGACCCGGGGAGTGAGGGGGGGGGCCCGGGGAGTGAGGGGGGGGCCCGGGGAGTGAGGGAGGGTCCGGGGAGTGAGGGGGTGGCCCGGGGAGTGAGGGGGGGGCCCGGGGAGTGAGGGGGGGGCCCGGGGAGTGAGGGGGGGCCCGGGGAGTGAGGGGGGGGCCCGGGGAGTGAGGGGGGGGGGCCCGGGGAGTGAGGGGGGGGGCCCGGGGAGTGAGGGAGGGTCCGGGGAGTGAGGGGGGGCCCGGGGAGTGAGGGGGGGGGGCCCGGGGAGTGAGGGGGGGGCCCGGGGAGTGAGGGGGGGGCCCGGGGAGTGAGGGGGGGGCCCGGGGAGTGAGGTGGGGGGCCCGGGGAGTGAGGGAGTGAGGGGGGGGGGGGCCCGAGGAGTGAGGGAGTGAGGGGGGGGGCCCGGGGAGTGAGGGGGGGGAGAGGGCCCGGGGAGTGAGGGAGGGAGAGGGCCCGGGGAGTGAGGGAGGGAGAGGGTCCGGGGAGTGAGGGAGGGCCCGGGGAGTGAGGGAGGGTCCGGGGAGTGAGGGAGGGAGAGGGCCCGGGGAGTGAGGGAGGGCCCGGGGAGTGAGGGAGGGAGAGGGCCCGGGGAGTGAGGGAGGGAGAGGGCCCGGGGAGTGAGGGAGGGAGAGGGCCCGGGGAGTGAGGGAGGGAGAGGGTCCGGGGAGTGAGGGAGGGCCCGGGGAGTGAGGGAGGGTCCGGGGAGTGAGGGAGGGAGAGGGCCCGGGGAGTGAGGGAGGGCCCGGGGAGTGAGGGAGGGAGAGGGTCCGGGGAGTGAGGGAGGGAGAGGGTCCGGGGAGTGAGGGAGGGTCCGGGGAGTGAGGGGGGGGCCCGGGGAGTGAGGGAGGGTCCGGGGAGTGAGGGGGGGAGAGGGCCCGGGGAGTGAGGGAGGGAGAGGGCCCGGGGAGTGATGGGGGGGCCCGGGGAGTGAGGGAGGGAGAGGGTCCGGGGAGTGAGGGGGGGGCCCGGGGAGTGAGGGGGGGGCCCGGGGAGTGAAGGGGGGGGCCCGGGGAGTGAAGGGGGGGGCCCGGGGAGTGAGGGAGGGCCCGGGGAGTGAGGGAGGGAGAGGGTCCGGGGAGTGAGGGAGGGAGAGGGTCCGGGGAGTGAGGGAGGGAGAGGGCCCGGGGAGTGAGGGAGGGAGAGGGCCCGGGGAGTGAGGGAGGGAGAGGGTCCGGGGAGTGAGGGAGGGAGAGGGCCCGGGGAGTGAGGGAGGGCCCGGGGAGTGAGGGAGGGAGAGGGTCCGGGGAGTGAGGGGGGGTCCGGGGAGTGAGGGGGGGAGAGGGTCCGGGGAGTGAGGGGGGGGGGGGCCCGGGGAGTGAGGGAGGGTCCGGGGAGTGAGGGAGGGAGAGGGTCCGGGGAGTGAGGGAGGGTCCGGGGAGTGAGGGGGGGGCCCGGGGAGTGAGGGAGGGTCCGGGGAGTGAGGGGGGGAGAGGGCCCGGGGAGTGAGGGAGGGAGAGGGTCCGGGGAGTGAGGGAGGGTCCGGGGAGTGAGGGAGGGAGAGGGCCCGGGGTGTGAGGGGGGGTCCGGGGAGTGAGGGAGGGGGGCCCGGGGAGTGAGGGAGGGCCCGGGGAGTGAAGGGGGGCCCGGGGAGTGAGGGAGGGTCCGGGGAGTGAGGGGGGGAGAGGGCCCGGGGAGTGAGGGAGGGAGAGGGCCCGGGGAGTGAGGGAGGGAGGCCCGGGGAGTGAGGGAGGGTCCGGGGAGTGAGGGGGGGAGAGGGCCCGGGGAGTGAGGGGGGGGCCCGGGGAGTGAGGGGGGGGCCCGGGGAGTGAAGGGGGGGGCCCGGGGAGTGAAGGGGGGGGCCCGGGGAGTGAGGGAGGGCCCGGGGAGTGAGGGAGGGAGAGGGTCCGGGGAGTGAGGGAGGGAGAGGGTCCGGGGAGTGAGGGAGGGAGAGGGCCCGGGGAGTGAGGGAGGGCGCCCGGGGAGTGAGGGAGGGAGAGGGTCCGGGGAGTGAGGGAGGGAGAGGGCCCGGGGAGTGAGGGAGGGCCCGGGGAGTGAGGGAGGGAGAGGGTCCGGGGAGTGAGGGGGGGTCCGGGGAGTGAGGGGGGGAGAGGGTCCGGGGAGTGAGGGGGGGGGGGGCCCGGGGAGTGAGGGAGGGTCCGGGGAGTGAGGGAGGGAGAGGTCCGGGAGTGAGGGAGGGTCCGGGGAGTGAGGGGGGGGCCCGGGGAGTGAGGGAGGGTCCGGGGAGTGAGGGGGGGAGAGGGCCCGGGGAGTGAGGGAGGGAGAGGGTCCGGGGAGTGAGGGAGGGTCCGGGGAGTGAGGGAGGGAGAGGGCCCGGGGTGTGAGGGGGGGTCCGGGGAGTGAGGGAGGGGGGCCCGGGGAGTGAGGGAGGGCCCGGGGAGTGAAGGGGGGCCCGGGGAGTGAGGGAGGGTCCGGGGAGTGAGGGGGGGAGAGGGCCCGGGGAGTGAGGGAGGGAGAGGGCCCGGGGAGTGAGGGAGGGAGGCCCGGGGAGTGAGGGAGGGTCCGGGGAGTGAGGGGGGGAGAGGGCCCGGGGAGTGAGGGAGGGAGAGGGCCCGGGGAGTGAGGGAGGGAGAGGGTCCGGGGAGTGAGGGAGGGTCCGGGGAGTGAGGGAGGGAGAGGGCCCGGGGAGTGAGGGAGGGTCCGGGGAGTGAGGGAGGGAGAGGGCCCGGGGAGTGAGGGAGGGTCCGGGGAGTGAGGGAGGGAGAGGGCCCGGGGAGTGAGGGGGGGTCCGGGGAGTGAGGGAGGGGGGCCCGGGGAGTGAGGGAGGGCCCGGGGAGTGAAGGGGGGGCCCGGGGAGTGAGGGAGGGTCCGGGGAGTGAGGGGGGAGAGGGCCCGGGGAGTGAGGGAGGGAGAGGGCCCGGGGAGTGAGGGAGGGAGAGGGTCCGGGGAGTGAGGGAGGGTCCGGGGAGTGAGGGAGGGAGAGGGCCCGGGGAGTGAGGGAGGGAGAGGGTCCGGGGAGTGAGGGAGGGTCCGGGGAGTGAGGGAGGGAGAGCCCGGGGAGTGAGGGAGGGAGAGGACCCGGGGAGTGAGGGGGGGTCCGGGGAGTGAGGGAGGGAGAGGGTCCGGGGAGTGAGGAGGGGTCTGGGGAGTGAGGGAGGGAGAGGGTCCGGGGACTGAGGGGGGGCCCGGGGAGTGAGGGGGGGCCCGGGGAGTGAGGGAGGGAGGGGCCGGGGAGTGAGGGAGGGTCTGGGGAGTGAGGGCCCGGGGACCGGGGAGTGAGGGCCCGGGGAGTGAGCGAGGGTCCGGGGAGTGAGGGAGGGAGAGGGTCCGGGGAGTGAGGGAGGGTCCGGGGAGTGAGTGAGGGAGAGGGCCTGGGGAGTGAGGGAGGGCCCGGGGACTGAGGGAGGGAGAGGGCCCGGGGACTGAGGGAGGGAGAGGGCCCGGGGACTGAGGGAGGGAGAGGGCCCGGGGAGTGAGGGAGGGCCCGGGGAGTGAGGGAGTGAGGGAGCAGGGACCCTGGCACTAACCCCGGGGTCACAGGGCGGGGATCGGGAGCAGGAGCAGGGACCCTGGCACTAACCCCGGGGTCACAGGGCGGGGATCAGGAGCAGGGACCCTGGCACTAACCCCGGGGTCACAGGGCGGGGATCAGGAGCAGGGACCCTGGCACTAACCCCGGGGTCACAGGGCGGGGATCAGGAGCAGGGACCCTGGCACTAACCCCGGGGTCACAGGGCGGGGATCAGGAGCAGGGGCCCTGGCACTAACCCCGGGGTCACAGGGCGGGGATCAGGAGCAGGGGCCCTGGCACTAACCCCGGGGTCACAGGGTGGGGATCGGGAGCAGGGGCCCTGGCACTAACCCCGGGGTCACAGGGCGGGGATCAGGAGCAGGGGCCCTGGCACTAACCCCGGGGTCACAGGGCGGGGATCGGGAGCAGGGGCCCTGGATTCTGGCGCTGTGGGTGATATACCAGTCTTACCCTGGCGCTGTGGGTGAGGGAGTCTGGTGATTGTGGAGTAGCAATCTGTGAGCAGCACCTCGAGGTGAAGGGGACGGAGAAGGGGCAGACTGGGGGTGGGGAAAGGGTGCAGTGGTTTGCAGGAGGGGAAGGTATAGGGAGAGGGGAAGGAGTGGGGCGGGAAGCTGGAGGTGGAGGTAGGGTAGAGGGGGAAGGTGTGGGGGGGGGAAGGATAGAGGGGGGAGCTGGGGATGAAGAGGGGAAGGACGGGGGGGGGGGGGAGTGGCAGGGTGCGTGCAGCGGAGGCTACGGAGGGGAAGGAATGGGGGGGGAGGACGGAGGGGCGGGGGGCAGTGAGAGGGGGTACAGAGGAGGGGAGGGGCAGTGGGGGGTACGGAGGAGGGGAGGGGCAGTGGGGGGTACGGAGGAGGGGAGGGGCAGTGGGGGGTACGGAGGAGGGGAGGGGCAGTGGGGGGTATGGAGGAGGGGAGGGGCAGTGGGGGGTACGGAGGAGGGGAGGGGCAGTGGGGGGTACGGAGGAGGGGAGGGGCAGTGGGGGGTACGGAGGAGGGGAGGGGCAGTGGGGGGTACGGAGGAGGTGAGGGGCAGTGGGGGGTATGGAGGAGGGGAGGGGCAGTGGGGGGTATGGAGGAGGGGAGGGGCAGTGGGGGGGTACGGAGGAGGGGAGGGGCAGTGGGGGGTACGGAGGAGGGGAGGGGCAGTGGGGGGGTACGGAGGAGGGGAGGGGCAGTGGGGGGGTACGGAGGAGGGGAGGGGGGTTGGGGGGTATGGAGGAGGGGAGGGGCAGTGGGGGATATGGAGGAGGGGAGGGGGGTCGGGGTGTATGGAGGAGGGGAGGGGCAGTGGGGGGTATGGAGGAGGGGAGGGGCAGTGGGGGGTACGGAGGAGGGGAGGGGCAGTGGGGGGGTACGGAGGAGGGGAGGGGGGTCGGGGGGTATGGAGGAGGGGAGGGGGGTCGGGGGGTATGGAGGAGGGGAGGGGCAGTGGGGGGTACGGAGGAGGGGAGGGGCAGTGGGGGGTATGGAGGAGGGGAGGGGCAGTGGGGGGTACGGAGGAGGGGAGGGGAGGCTGCGAGAGGATTATGGAGGAGGGGAGGGGCAGTGGGGGGGTATGGAGGAGGGGAGGGGCAGTGGGGGGGTATGGAGGAGGGGAGGGGAGGCTGCGAGAGGATTATGGAGGAGGGGAGGGGCAGTGGGGGGGTATGGAGGAGGGGAGGGGCAGTGGGGGGTACGGAGGAGGGGAGGGGCAGTGGGGGGTACGGAGGAGGGGAGAGGCAGTGGGGAGGTACGGAGGAGGGGGGGGCAGTGGGGGGTACGGAGGAGGGGAGGGGCAGTGGGTGGTACGGAGGAGGGGAGGGGCAGTGGGGGGTACGGAGGAGGGGAGGGGCAGTGGGGGGTACGGAGGAGGGGAGGGGGGCAGTGGGGGGTATGGAGGAGGGGAGGGGCAGTGGGGGGTACGGAGGAGGGGAGGGGCAGTGGGGGGTACGGAGGAGGGGAGGGGGGTCGGGGGGTACGGAGGAGGGGAGGGGAGGGGAGGCTGCGAGGGGATTATGGAGGAGGGGAGGGGCAGTGGGGGGGTATGGAGGAGGGGAGGGGGGTCGGGGGGTACGGAGGAGGGGAGGGGGGTCGGGGGGTACGGAGGAGGGGAGGGGAGGCTGCGAGGGGATTATGGAGGAGGGGAGGGGAGACAGCGAGGGGGAGTTGGGGATCACTGTGTAGGCTCTGTTGTTGCTCAGGGATTGAGTCACTCAGTGAGTGCTGGCTCTCTGGGCTGTGAGTGTCTGCTCCTGTCCTGCCTGCTGTGATGCTGGGATTTTGAACTGCAGCAGATGTTCCTGTCTGTGGTGTGGGCCAGGATTGAATCGTCAGGCTGTGAGTGAGTGAGTGAGTCAGCCTTGAACACACTGGGCACTTTGTACTTTACTCAGTGACGGAAGGCAGGCATGTGAATTATTGCTTTGTTAGTCTGTTGCTGAGCATTCAGCCTCTGGATCACGAAGCAACGTTTTGCAATCGCGACAGTGCGAGGTGCTGGGTCGATGTGAATCTTCAGTCAATAGAACCTTCTCCCACGTCACATCTCCCCGACAGGCTCCCAGTGTCTTTGGGTTATAGCCATCACAGGTACTGACATTTCTTCACATCCAAGGGACCCTCCTTCATGGGTCAGCACTGACAGTGAGTGATCGCTGGTGGGAATCCTCTCCAACTCTCCCTGTACCCCTCCAAAACTTCACCTGCACCAATCCAGCCCATTAACTTTACAGCAGGAGTCACTGGGCAAGTGATCAGGTGCAGGAACCCTGGCTGATTTCCCCTCTCTCTAACCCAGGGGTCACTGGGCAGTGATCAGGAGCAGGAACCCTGGCTGATTTCCCCTCACTCTCTAACCCAGGGGTCAGTGGGCAGTGATCAGGAGCAGGAACCCTGGCTGATTTCCCCTCTCTAACCCAGGGGTCACTGGGCAGTGATCAGGAGCAGGAACCCTGGCTGATTTCCCCTCTCTCTCTAACCCCGGGGTCACTGGGCAGTGATCAGGAGCAGGAACCCTGGCTGATTTCCCCTCTCTCTAACCCAGGGGTCACTGGGCAGTGATCAGGAGCAGGAACCCTGGCTGATTTCCCCTCTCTCTAACCCAGGGGTCACTGGGCAGTGATCAGGGGCAGGAACCCGGGCTGATTTCCCCTCTCTCTAACCCAGGGGTCACTGGGCAGTGATCAGGGGCAGGAACCCGGGCTGATTTCCCCTCTCTCTAACCCAGGGGTCACTGGGCAGTGATCAGGAGCAGGAACCCTGGCTGATTTCCCCTCTCTCTCTAACCCAGGGGTCACTGGGCAGTGATCAGGAGCAGGAACCCTGGCTGATTTCCCCTCTCTCTAACCCAGGGGTCACTGGGCAGTGATCAGGACCAGGAACCCTGGCTGATTTCCCCTCTCTCTCTAACCCAGGGGTCACTGGGCAGTGATCAGGAGCAGGAACCCTGGCTGATTTCCCCTCTCTCTAACCCAGGGGTCACTGGGCAGTGATCAGGACCAGGAACCCTGGCTGATTTCCCCCTCTCTCTAACCCAGGGGTCACTGGGCAGTGATCAGGACCAGGAACCCTGGCTGATTTCCCCTCTCTCTCTAACCCAGGGGTCACTGGGCAGTGATCAGGAGCAGGAACCCTGGCTGATTTCCCCTCTCTCGAACCAAGTGCTGTTTTGAAAGTTGAGATAAAGTTTGAAAGTGTTTAAAGCATAGAAATGAAACCATTTCTCTTCCCCAACAGATAGTTTCACATTCGGGTTCCCACACAGCCGAATTGTAAAGATCGTTTTTTCTCTGGAGTCCAAAGCTAATCTTGGGCGAATCCAACACCAACCATCCCACTCTGGAGCTCGTAAAACGTTTGACACTCGAAACTTTCAGTTTGCTGGCCAGCTGATCAGATTATCGAAATGTTCTTCTTATCTTGGCAGTGTCATTGATTACTCGTGTAATGGTAAGTGTGTGAACTTTAAACAGTACTGGTGGGTACAGGTCTGTCACTGTATAACACTGGGGTACAGTACTGGTGGGTACAGGTCTGTCACTATAACACTGGGGTACAGTACTGGTGGGTACAGGTCTGTCACTGTATAACACTGGGGTACAGTACTGGTGGGTACAGGTCTGTCACTGTATAACACTGGGGTACAGTACTGGTGGGTACAGGTCTGTCACTGTATAACACGGGGGTACAGTACTGGTGGGTACAGGTCTGTCACTGTATAACACTGGGGTACAGTACTGGTGGGTACAGGTCTGTCACTGTATAACACTGAGGTACAGTACTGGTGGGTACAGGTCTGTCACTGTATAACACTGGGGTATAGTACTGGTGGGTACAGGTCTGTCACTGTATAACACTGGGGTACAGTACTGGTGGGTACAGGTCTGTCACTGTATAACACTGGGGTATAGTACTGGTGGGTACAGGTCTGTCACTGTATAACACTGGGGTACAGTACTGGTGGGTACAGGTCTGTCACTGTATAACACTGGGGTACAGTACTGGTCGGTACAGGTCTGTCACTGTATAACACTGGTACAGTACTGGTGGGTACAGGTCTGTCACTGTATAACACTGGGTACAGTACTGGTGGGTACAGGTCTGTCACTGTATAACACTGGGGTACAGCACTGGTGGGTACAGGTCTGTCACTGTATAACACTGGGGTACAGTACTGGTGGGTACAGGTCTGTCACTGTATAACACTGGGGTACAGTACTGGTGGGTACAGGACTGTCACTATAACACTGGGGTACAGTACTGGTGGGTACAGGTCTGTCACTGTATAACACTGGGGTACAGTACTGTTGGGTACAGGTCTGTCACTGTATAACACTGGGGCACAGTACTGGTGGGTACAGGTCTGTCACTGTATAACACTGGGTACAGTACTGGTGGGTACAGGTCTGTCACTGTATAACACTGGGGTACAGTACTGGTGGGTACAGGTCTGTCACTGTATAACACTGGGGCACAGTACTGGTGGGTACAGATCTGTCAGTGTATAACACTGGGATACAGTACTGGTGGGTACAGGTCTGTCACTGTATAACACTGGGTTACAGTACTGGTGGGTACAGGTCTGTCACTGTATAACACTGGGGTACAGTACTGGTGGGTACAGGTCTGTCACTGTATAACACTGGGGTACAGTACTGGTGGGTACAGGTCTGTCACTGTATAACGGGTACAGTACTGGTGGGTACAGGTCTGTCACTGTATAACACTGGGGTACAGTACTGGTGGGTACAGGTCTGTCACTGTATAACACTGGGGTACAGTCCTGGTGGGTACAGGTCTGTCACTGTATAACACTGGGGTACAGTGCTGTTGGGTACAGGTCTGTCACTGTATAGCACTGGGGTACAGTGCTGGTGGGTACAGGTCTGTCACTGTATAACACTGGAGTACAGTACTGGTGGGTACAGGTCTGTCACTGTATAACACTGGGGTACATTACTGGTGGGTACAGGTCTGTCACTGTATAACATGTGTACAGTACTGGTGGGTACAGGTCTGTCACTGTATAACACTGGGGTACAGTAACTGGTGCGTACAGGTCTGTCACTGTATAACACTGGGGTACAGTACTGGTGGGTACAGGTCTGTCACTGTATAACACTGGGGTACAGTACTGGTGGGTACAGGTCTGTCACTGTATAACACTGGGGTACAGTACTGGTGGGTACAGGTCTGTCACTGTATAACACTGGGGCACAGTACTGGTGGGTACAGATCTGTCAGTGTATAACACTGGGATACAGTACTGGTGGGTACAGGTCTGTCACTGTATAACACTGGGTTACAGTACTGGTGGGTACAGGTCTGTCACTGTATAACACTGGGGTACAGTACTGGTGGGTACAGGTCTGTCACTGTATAACACTGGGTACAGTACTGGTGGGTACAGGTCTGTCACTGTATAACACTGGGGTACAGTACTGGCGGGTACAGGTCTGTCACTGTATAACACTGGGGTACAGTACTGGTGGGTACAGGTCTGTCACTGTATAACACTGGGGTACAGTACTGGTGGGTACAGGTCTGTCACTATAACACTGGGGTACAGTACTGGTGGGTACAGGTCTGTCACTGTATAACACTGGGGTACAGTACTGGTGGGTACAGGTCTGTCACTGTATAACACTGGGGTACAGTACTGGCGGGTACAGGTCTGTCACTGTATAACACTGGGGTACAGTACTGGTGGGTACAGGTCTGTCACTGTATAACACTGGGGTACAGTACTGGTGGGTACAGGTCTGTCACTATAACACTGGGGTACAGTACTGGTGGGTACAGGTCTGTCACTGTATAACACTGGGGTACAGTACTGGTGGGTACAGGTCTGTCACTGTATAACACTGGGGTACAGTACTGGTGGGTACAGGTCTGTCACTGTATAACACTGGGTTACAGTACTGGTGGGTACAGGTCTGTCACTGTATAACACTGGGGTACAGTACTGGTGGGTACAGGTCTGTCACTATAACACTGGGGTACAGTACTGGTGGGTACAGGTCTGTCACTGTATAACACTGGGGCACAGTACTGGTGGGTACAGATCTGTCAGTGTATAACACTGGGATACAGTACTGGTGGGTACAGGTCTGTCACTGTATAACACTGGGTTACAGTACTGGTGGGTACAGGTCTGTCACTGTATAACACTGGGGTACAGTACTGGTGGGTACAGGTCTGTCACTGTATAACACTGGGGTACAGTACTGGTGGGTACAGGTCTGTCACTGTATAACGGGTACAGTACTGGTGGGTACAGGTCTGTCACTGTATAACACTGGGGTACAGTACTGGTGGGTACAGGTCTGTCACTGTATAACACTGGGGTACAGTCCTGGTGGGTACAGGTCTGTCACTGTATAACACTGGGGTACAGTGCTGTTGGGTACAGGTCTGTCACTGTATAGCACTGGGGTACAGTGCTGGTGGGTACAGGTCTGTCACTGTATAACACTGGAGTACAGTACTGGTGGGTACAGGTCTGTCACTGTATAACACTGGGGTACATTACTGGTGGGTACAGGTCTGTCACTGTATAACATGTGTACAGTACTGGTGGGTACAGGTCTGTCACTGTATAACACTGGGGTACAGTACTGGTGCGTACAGGTCTGTCACTGTATAACACTGGGGTACAGTACTGGTGGGTACAGGTCTGTCACTGTATAACACTGGGGTACAGTACTGGTGGGTACAGGTCTGTCACTGTATAACACTGGGGTACAGTACTGGTGGGTACAGCTCTGTCACTGTATAACACTGGGGCACAGTACTGGTGGGTACAGATCTGTCAGTGTATAACACTGGGATACAGTACTGGTGGGTACAGGTCTGTCACTGTATAACACTGGGTTACAGTACTGGTGGGTACAGGTCTGTCACTGTATAACACTGGGGTACAGTACTGGTGGGTACAGGTCTGTCACTGTATAACACTGGGTACAGTACTGGTGGGTACAGGTCTGTCACTGTATAACACTGGGGTACAGTACTGGCGGGTACAGGTCTGTCACTGTATAACACTGGGGTACAGTACTGGTGGGTACAGGTCTGTCACTGTATAACACTGGGGTACAGTACTGGTGGGTACAGGTCTGTCACTATAACACTGGGGTACAGTACTGGTGGGTACAGGTCTGTCACTGTATAACACTGGGGTACAGTACTGGTGGGTACAGGTCTGTCACTGTATAACACTGGGGTACAGTACTGGTGGGTACAGGTCTGTCACTGTATAACACGGGGGTACAGTACTGGTGGGTACAGGTCTGTCACTGTATAACACTGGGGTACAGTACTGGTGGGTACAGGTCTGTCACTGTATAACACTGAGGTACAGTACTGGTGGGTACAGGTCTGTCACTGTATAACACTGGGGTATAGTACTGGTGGGTACAGGTCTGTCACTGTATAACACTGGGGTACAGTACTGGTGGGTACAGGTCTGTCACTGTATAACACTGGGGTATAGTACTGGTGGGTACAGGTCTGTCACTGTATAACACTGGGGTACAGTACTGGTGGGTACAGGTCTGTCACTGTATAACACTGGGGTACAGTACTGGTCGGTACAGGTCTGTCACTGTATAACACTGGTACAGTACTGGTGGGTACAGGTCTGTCACTGTATAACACTGGGTACAGTACTGGTGGGTACAGGTCTGTCACTGTATAACACTGGGGTACAGCACTGGTGGGTACAGGTCTGTCACTGTATAACACTGGGGTACAGTACTGGTGGGTACAGGTCTGTCACTGTATAACACTGGGGTACAGTACTGGTGGGTACAGGACTGTCACTATAACACTGGGGTACAGTACTGGTGGGTACAGGTCTGTCACTGTATAACACTGGGGTACAGTACTGTTGGGTACAGGTCTGTCACTGTATAACACTGGGGCACAGTACTGGTGGGTACAGGTCTGTCACTGTATAACACTGGGTACAGTACTGGTGGGTACAGGTCTGTCACTGTATAACACTGGGGTACAGTACTGGTGGGTACAGGTCTGTCACTGTATAACACTGGGGTACAGTACTGGCGGGTACAGGTCTGTCACTGTATAACACTGGGGTACAGTACTGGTGGGTACAGGTCTGTCACTGTATAACACTGGGGTACAGTCCTGGTGGGTACAGGTCTGTCACTGTATAACACTGGGGTACAGTGCTGTTGGGTACAGGTCTGTCACTGTATAGCACTGGGGTACAGTGCTGGTGGGTACAGGTCTGTCACTGTATAACACTGGAGTACAGTACTGGTGGGTACAGGTCTGTCACTGTATAACACTGGGGTACATTACTGGTGGGTACAGGTCTGTCACTGTATAACATGTGTACAGTACTGGTGGGTACAGGTCTGTCACTGTATAACACTGGGGTACAGTACTGGTGCGTACAGGTCTGTCACTGTATAACACTGGGGTACAGTACTGGTGGGTACAGGTCTGTCACTGTATAACACTGGGGTACAGTACTGGTGGGTACAGGTCTGTCACTGTATAACACGGGGGTACAGTACTGGTGGGTACAGGTCTGTCACTGTATAATCCTGGGGTACAGTACTGGTGGGTACAGGTCTGTCACTGTATAACACTGAGGTACAGTACTGGTGGGTACAGGTCTGTCACTGTATAACACTGGGGTACAGTACTAGTGGGTAGAGGTCTGTCACTGTATAACACTGGGGTACAGTACTGGTGGGTACAGGTCTGTCACTGTATAACACGGGTACAGTACTGGTGGGTACAGGTCTGTCACTGTATAACACTGGGGTACAGTACTGGTCGGTACAGGTCTGTCACTGTATAACACTGGTACAGTACTGGTGGGTACAGGTCTGTCACTGTATAACACTGGGTACAGTACTGGTGGGTACAGGTCTGTCACTGTATAACACTGGGGTACAGCACTGGTGGGTACAGGTCTGTCACTGTATAACACTGGGGTACAGTACTGGTGGGTACAGGTCTGTCACTGTATAACACTGGGGTACAGTACTGGTGGGTACAGGACTGTCACTATAACACTGGGGTACAGTACTGGTGGGTACAGGTCTGTCACTGTATAACACTGGGGTACAGTACTGTTGGGTACAGGTCTGTCACTGTATAACACTGGGGCACAGTACTGGTGGGTACAGGTCTGTCACTGTATAACACTGGGTACAGTACTGGTGGGTACAGGTCTGTCACTGTATAACACTGGGGTACAGTACTGGTGGGTACAGGTCTGTCACTGTATAACACTGGGGCACAGTACTGGTGGGTACAGATCTGTCAGTGTATAACACTGGGATACAGTACTGGTGGGTACAGGTCTGTCACTGTATAACACTGGGTTACAGTACTGGTGGGTACAGGTCTGTCACTGTATAACACTGGGGTACAGTACTGGTGGGTACAGGTCTGTCACTGTATAACACTGGGGTACAGTACTGGTGGGTACAGGTCTGTCACTGTATAACGGGTACAGTACTGGTGGGTACAGGTCTGTCACTGTATAACACTGGGGTACAGTACTGGCGGGTACAGGTCTGTCACTGTATAACACTGGGGTACAGTACTGGTGGGTACAGGTCTGTCACTGTATAACACTGGGGTACAGTCCTGGTGGGTACAGGTCTGTCACTGTATAACACTGGGGTACAGTGCTGTTGGGTACAGGTCTGTCACTGTATAGCACTGGGGTACAGTGCTGGTGGGTACAGGTCTGTCACTGTATAACACTGGAGTACAGTACTGGTGGGTACAGGTCTGTCACTGTATAACACTGGGGTACATTACTGGTGGGTACAGGTCTGTCACTGTATAACATGTGTACAGTACTGGTGGGTACAGGTCTGTCACTGTATAACACTGGGGTACAGTACTGGTGCGTACAGGTCTGTCACTGTATAACACTGGGGTACAGTACTGGTGGGTACAGGTCTGTCACTGTATAACACTGGGGTACAGTACTGGTGGGTACAGGTCTGTCACTGTATAACACGGGGGTACAGTACTGGTGGGTACAGGTCTGTCACTGTATAATCCTGGGGTACAGTACTGGTGGGTACAGGTCTGTCACTGTATAACACTGAGGTACAGTACTGGTGGGTACAGGTCTGTCACTGTATAACACTGGGGTACAGTACTGGTGGGTACAGGTCTGTCACTGTATAACACTGGGATACAGTACTGGTGGGTACAGGTCTGTCATTGTATAACACTGGGGTACGGTACTGGTAGTACAGGTCTGTCACTGTATAACACTGGGGTACAGTACTGGTGGGTACAGGTCTGTCACTGTATAACACTGGGGTATAGTACTGGTGGGTACAGGTCTGTCACTGTATAACACTGGGGTACAGTACTGGTGGGTACAGGTCTGTCACTGTATAACACTGGGGTAGAGTACTGGTGGGTACAGGTCTGTCACTGTATAACACTGGGGTACAGTACTGGTCGGTACAGGTCTGTCACTGTATAACACTGGTACAGTACTGGTGGGTACAGGTCTGTCACTGTATAACACTGGGTACAGTACTGGTGGGTACAGGTCTGTCACTGTATAACACTGGGGTACAGCACTGGTGGGTACAGGTCTGTCACTGTATAACACTGGGGTACAGTACTGGTGGGTACAGGTCTGTCACTGTATAACACTGGGGTACAGTACTGGTGGGTACAGGACTGTCACTATAACACTGGGGTACAGTACTGGTGGGTACAGGTCTGTCACTGTATAACACTGGGGTACAGTACTGTTGGGTACAGGTCTGCCACTGTATAACACTGGGGCACAGTACTGGTGGGTACAGGTCTGTCACTGTATAACACTGGGTACAGTACTGGTGGGTACAGGTCTGTCACTGTATAACACTGGGGTACAGCACTGGTGGGTACAGGTCTGTCACTGTATAACACTGGGGTACAGTACTGGTGGGTACAGGTCTGTCACTGTATAACACTGGGTACAGTACTGGTGGGTACAGGTCTGTCACTGTATAACACTGGGTTACAGTACTGGTGGGTACAGGTCTGTCACTGTATAACACTGGGGTACAGTACTGGTGGGTACAGGTCTGTCACTGTATAACACTGGGGTACAGTACTGGTGGGTACAGGTCTGTCACTGTATAACGGGTACAGTACTGGTGGGTACAGGTCTGTCACTGTATAACACTGGGGTACAGTACTGGCGGGTACAGGTCTGTCACTGTATAACACTGGGGTACAGTACTGGTGGGTACAGGTCTGTCACTGTATAACACTGGGGTACAGTCCTGGTGGGTACAGGTCTGTCACTGTATAACACTGGGGTACAGTGCTGTTGGGTACAGGTCTGTCACTGTATAGCACTGGGGTACAGTGCTGGTGGGTACAGGTCTGTCACTGTATAACACTGGGGTACATTACTGGTGGGTACAGGTCTGTCACTGTATAACATGTGTACAGTACTGGTGGGTACAGGTCTGTCACTGTATAACACTGGGGTACATTACTGGTGGGTACAGGTCTGTCACTGTATAACATGTGTACAGTACTGGTGGGTACAGGTCTGTCACTGTATAACACTGGGGTACAGTACTGGTGCGTACAGGTCTGTCACTGTATAACATGTGTACAGTACTGGTGGGTACAGGTCTGTCACTGTATAACACTGGGGTACAGTACTGGTGCGTACAGGTCTGTCACTGTATAACACTGGGGTACAGTACTGGTGGGTACAGGTCTGTCACTGTATAACACTGGGGTACAGTACTGGTGGGTACAGGTCTGTCACTGTATAACACTGGGGTACAGTACTGGTGGGTACAGGTCTGTCACTGTACAACACTGGGGTACAGTACTGGTGGGTACAGGTCTGTCACTGTATAACACTGGGGTACAGTACTGGTGGGTACAGGTCTGTCACTGTATAACACTGGGGTACAGTACTGGTGGGTACAGGTCTGTCACTGTATAACACTGGGGTACAGTACTGGTGGGTACAGGTCTGTCACTGTATAACACTGGGGTACAGTACTGGTGGGTACAGGTCTGTCACTGTATAACACTGGGGTATAGTACTGGTGGGTACAGGTCCGTCACTGTATAACACTGGGGTACAGTACTGGTGGGTACAGGTCTGTCACTGCATAACACTGGGGTACAGTACTGGTGGGTACTGGTCTGTCACTGTATAACACTGGTGTACAGTGCTGGTGGGTACAAGTCTGTCACTGTATAACACTGGGGTACAGTACTGGTGGGTACTTGTCTGTCACTGTATAACACTGGGGTACAGTACTGGTGGGTACAGGTCTGTCACTGTATAACACTGGGGTACAGTACTGGTGGGTACAGGTCTGTCACTGTATAACACTGGTGTACAGTGCTGGTGGGTACAGGTCTGTCACTGTATAACATGGGTACAGTACTGGTGGGTACAGGTCTGTCACTGTATAACACTGGGGTACAGTACTGGTGAGTACAGATCTGTCAGTGTATAACACTGGAATACAGTACTGGTGGGTACAGGTCTGTCACTGTATAACACTGGGGTACAGTACTGGTGGGTACACGTCTGGGGGTACAGTACTGGTGGGTACAGGTCTGTCACTGTATAACACTGGGGTACAGTACTGGGGGGTACAGGTCTGGGGGTACAGTACTGGTGGGTACAGGTCTGTCACTGTATAACACTGGTGTACAGTGCTGGTGGGTACAGGTCTGTCACTGTATAACACGGGTACAGTACTGGTGGGTACAGGTCTGTCACTGTATAACACTGGGGTACAGTACTGGTGGGTACAGGTCTGTCACTGTATAACACTGGGGTACAGTACTGGTGGGTACAGGTCTGTCACTGTATAACACTGGGGTACAGTACTGGTGGGTACAAGTCTGTCACTGTATAACACTGGGGTACAGTACTGGTGGGTACAGGTCTGTCACTGTATAACACTGGGGTACAGTACTGGTGGGTACAGGTCTGTCACTGTATAACGGGTACAGTACTGGTGGGTACAGGTCTGTCACTGTATAACACTGGGGTACAGTACTTGCGGGTACAGGTCTGTCACTGTATAACACTGGGGTACAGTACTGGTGGGTACAGGTCTGTCACTGTATAACACTGGGGTACAGTCCTGGTGGGTACAGGTCTGTCACTGTATAACACTGGGGTACAGTGCTGTTGGGTACAGGTCTGTCACTGTATAGCACTGGGGTACAGTGCTGGTGGGTACAGGTCTGTCACTGTATAACACTGGAGTACAGTACTGGTGGGTACAGGTCTGTCACTGTATAACACTGGGGTACATTACTGGTGGGTACAGGTCTGTCACTGTATAACATGTGTACAGTACTGGTGGGTACAGGTCTGTCACTGTATAACACTGGGGTACAGTACTGGTGCGTACAGGTCTGTCACTGTATAACACTGGGGTACAGTACTGGTGGGTACAGGTCTGTCACTGTATAACACTGGGGTACAGTACTGGTGGGTACAGGTCTGTCACTGTATAACACGGGGGTACAGTACTGGTGGGTACAGGTCTGTCACTGTATAATCCTGGGGTACAGTACTGGTGGGTACAGGTCTGTCACTGTATAACACTGAGGTACAGTACTGGTGGGTACAGGTCTGTCACTGTATAACACTGGGGTACAGTACTGGTGGGTACAGGTCTGTCACTGTATAACACTGGGATACAGTACTGGTGGGTACAGGTCTGTCATTGTATAACACTGGGGTACGGTACTGGTAGTACAGGTCTGTCACTGTATAACACTGGGGTACAGTACTGGTGGGTACAGGTCTGTCACTGTATAACACTGGGGTATAGTACTGGTGGGTACAGGTCTGTCACTGTATAACACTGGGGTACAGTACTGGTGGGTACAGGTCTGTCACTGTATAACACTGGGGTAGAGTACTGGTGGGTACAGGTCTGTCACTGTATAACACTGGGGTACAGTACTGGTCGGTACAGGTCTGTCACTGTATAACACTGGTACAGTACTGGTGGGTACAGGTCTGTCACTGTATAACACTGGGTACAGTACTGGTGGGTACAGGTCTGTCACTGTATAACACTGGGGTACAGCACTGGTGGGTACAGGTCTGTCACTGTATAACACTGGGGTACAGTACTGGTGGGTACAGGTCTGTCACTGTATAACACTGGGGTACAGTACTGGTGGGTACAGGACTGTCACTATAACACTGGGGTACAGTACTGGTGGGTACAGGTCTGTCACTGTATAACACTGGGGCACAGTACTGGTGGGTACAGGTCTGTCACTGTATAACACTGGGTACAGTACTGGTGGGTACAGGTCTGTCACTGTATAACACTGGGGTACAGCACTGGTGGGTACAGGTCTGTCACTGTATAACACTGGGGTACAGTACTGGTGGGTACAGGTCTGTCACTGTATAACACTGGGTACAGTACTGGTGGGTACAGGTCTGTCACTGTATAACACTGGGTTACAGTACTGGTGGGTACAGGTCTGTCACTGTATAACACTGGGGTACAGTACTGGTGGGTACAGGTCTGTCACTGTATAACACTGGGGTACAGTACTGGTGGGTACAGGTCTGTCACTGTATAACGGGTACAGTACTGGTGGGTACAGGTCTGTCACTGTATAACACTGGGGTACAGTACTGGCGGGTACAGGTCTGTCACTGTATAACACTGGGGTACAGTACTGGTGGGTACAGGTCTGTCACTGTATAACACTGGGGTACAGTCCTGGTGGGTACAGGTCTGTCACTGTATAACACTGGGGTACAGTGCTGTTGGGTACAGGTCTGTCACTGTATAGCACTGGGGTACAGTGCTGGTGGGTACAGGTCTGTCACTATAACACTGGAGTACAGTACTGGTGGGTACAGGTCTGTCACTGTATAACACTGGGGTACATTACTGGTGGGTACAGGTCTGTCACTGTATAACATGTGTACAGTACTGGTGGGTACAGGTCTGTCACTATATAACACTGGGGTACATTACTGGTGGGTACAGGTCTGTCACTGTATAACATGTGTACAGTACTGGTGGGTACAGGTCTGTCACTGTATAACACTGGGGTACAGTACTGGTGCGTACAGGTCTGTCACTGTATAACACTGGGGTACAGTACTGGTGGGTACAGGTCTGTCACTGTATAACACTGGGGTACAGTACTGGTGGGTACAGGTCTGTCACTGTATAACACTGGGGTACAGTACTGGTGGGTACAGGTCTGTCACTGTACAACACTGGGGTACAGTACTGGTGGGTACAGGTCTGTCACTGTATAACACTGGGGTACAGTACTGGTGGGTACAGGTCTGTCACTGTATAACACTGGGGTACAGTACTGGTGGGTGCAGGTCTGTCACTGTATAACACTGGGGTACAGTACTGGTGGGTACAGGTCTGTCACTGTATAACACTGGGGTACAGTACTGGTGGGTACAGGTCTGTCACTGTATAACACTGGGGTATAGTACTGGTGGGTACAGGTCCGTCACTGTATAACACTGGGGTACAGTACTGGTGGGTACAGGTCTGTCACTGCATAACACTGGGGTACAGTACTGGTGGGTACTGGTCTGTCACTGTATAACACTGGTGTACAGTGCTGGTGGGTACAGGTCTGTCACTGTATAACACTGGGGTACAGTACTGGTGGGTACTTGTCTGTCACTGTATAACACTGGGGTACAGTACTGGTGGGTACAGGTCTGTCACTGTATAACACTGGGGTACAGTACTGGTGGGTACAGGTCTGTCACTGTATAACACTGGTGTACAGTGCTGGTGGGTACAGGTCTGTCACTGTATAACACGGGTACAGTACTGGTGGGTACAGGTCTGTCACTGTATAACACTGGGGTACAGTACTGGTGAGTACAGATCTGTCAGTGTATAACACTGGAATACAGTACTGGTGGGTACAGGTCTGTCACTGTATAACACTGGGGTACAGTACTGGTGGGTACACGTCTGGGGGTACAGTACTGGTGGGTACAGGTCTGTCACTGTATAACACTGGGGTACAGTACTGGGGGGTACAGGTCTGGGGGTACAGTACTGGTGGGTACAGGTCTGGGGGTACAGTACTGGTGGTACAGTTCTGGGGGTACAGTACTGGGGGTACAGTACTGGGGGTACAGGTCTGGGGGTACAGTGCAGGTGGTACAGGTCTGGGGGTACGGGTCTGGGGATACAGTACTGGGGATACAGTACTGGGGGTACGGGTCTGGGGGTACAGGTCTGGGGGTACAGTGCTGGTGGTACAGGTCTGGGGGTACAGTACTGGTGGGTACGGGTCTGGGGGTACAGTACTGGTGGGTACAGGTCTGTCACTGTATAACACTGGGTACAGTACTGGTGGGTACAGGTCTGTCACTGTATAACACTGGGGTACAGTACTGGTGGGTACAGGTCTGTCACTGTATAACACTGGGGTACAGTACTGGGGGTACAGGTCTGGGGGTACAGTGCTGGTGGTACAGCTCTGTGGGTACAGTACTGGTGGGTACAGGTCTGGGGGTACAGTACTGGTGGTACAGGTCTGGGGGTACAGTACTGGGGGTACAGGTCTGGGGGTACAGGGCTGGTGGTACAGCTCTGTGGGTACAGTACTGGGGGGTACGGGTCTGGGGATACAGTTCTGGGGGTACAGTTCTGGGGGTACAGGTCTGGGGGTACAGGGCTGGTGGTACAGTACTGGTGGGTACAGTACTGGGGGTACAGGTCTGGGGGTACAGTACTGGTGGGTACGGGTCTGGGGGTACAGGTCTGGGGGTACAGTACTGGTGGGTACGGGTCTGTGGGTACAGTACTGGTGGGTACAGGTCTGGGGGTACAGTACTGGTGGGTACGGGTCTGGGGGTACAGTACTGGGGGGTACGGGTCTGGGGGTACAGTACTGGGGGGTACGGGTCTGGGGGTACAGTACTGATGGGTACGTGTCTGGGGGTACTGGTCTGGGGGTACAGGTCTGGGGGTACAGTACTGGTGGGTACGGATCTGGGGGTACATTACTGGGGGGTACGGGTCTGGG
>NC_092006.1:1447077-1450426 GCF_044704955.1 Pristiophorus japonicus
CTAATTTCTCCTTATGTGACTCGATGTCAAATCTTTTGTCTCATAATAGTCCTCAGGACATTTCACTCTGTTAAAGGCGCTATATAAATACACGTTATTGTGGAAGGTCGTGGATTCAAGCCGCACTCCAGTGACCAAAGCACCAGGTCCAGGCTGACACTCCAGCGCAGTACTGAGGGAGTGCCGCACTGTCGGAGGGGAGGTACTGAGGGAGTGCCGCACTGTCGGAGGGGCAGTACTGAGGGAGTGCCGCACTGTCGGAGGGGCAGTACTGAGGGAGCCCCGCACTGTCGGAGGGGCAGTACTGAGGGAGCCCCGCACTGTCGGAGGGGAGGTACTGAGGGAGTGCCGCACTGTCGGAGGGGCAGTACTGAGGGAGCCCCGCACTGTCGGAGGGGCAGTACTGAGGGAGCGCCGCACTGTCGGAGGGGCAGTACTGAGGGAGTGCCGCACTGTCGGAGGGGCAGTACTGAGGGAGCGCCGCACTGTCGGAGGGGCAGTACTGAGGGAGTGCCGCACTGTCGGAGGGGCAGTACTGAGGGAGTGCTGCACTGTCGGAAGGGCAGTACTGAGGGAGTGCCGTACTGTCGGAGGGGCAGTACTGAGGGAGTGCCACACTGTCGGAGGGGCCATTTTTCGGATGAGACGTTAAACCGAGGCCCCGTCTGCCCCCTCAGGTTTGCCAACACCATCAATTAGCCAGTCACGTGGTTGCTGTTGGTGGGATCTTGCTGTGTGTGAAAAGCAGGTTGATGGGTTGGGATTGTGGGGCAGGAACGGCTGGGGTTCATTGGGTTCTGGCGGATCGGAGCGTTGTACCTCTCGCTGCCAGTCGACGGACAGTGTGGTGTAGTGCCTGCCTTACTAACCCCACTCCCACCCCCACTCCCACTCCTTGCCTTCCAGGGGAAAAGGTCAAAGGTGAAGCCACGAGTGTGAGAAAGTGCGACTCGTACAAACAGCTGTGGAAATCCATCGCGGGGAAACTGCTCTGCACCAACTTCCGCGTGGCATTCATCCCAGTGGAGAGCAGAATCTCCCAGGTACAGCGCGTGACCTGCACTGTGGGAGGGGCAGTACTGAGGGAGTGCTGCACTGTGGGAGGGGCAGTACTGAGGGAGTGCCGCACTGTCGGAGGGGCAGTACTGAGGGAGCGCCGCACTGTGGGAGGGGCAGTACTGAGGGAGTGCCGCACTGTCGGAGGGGCAGTACTGAGGGAGCGCCGCACTGTGGGAGGGACAGTACTGAGGGAGTGCCGCACTGTGGGAGGGACAGTACTGATGGAGTGCCGCACTGTGGGAGGGACAGTACTGAGGGAGCGCCGCACTGTCGGAGGAGCAGTACTGAGGGAGCGCCGCACTGTCGGAGGGGCAGTACTGAGGGAGTGCCGCACTGTCGGAGGGGCAGTACTGAGGGAGTGCCGCACTGTCAGAGGGGCAGTACTGAGGGAGTGCCGCACTGTCGGAGGGGCAGTACTGAGGGAGTGCCGCACTGTCAGAGGGGCAGTACTGAGGGAGCGCCGCACTGTCGGAGGGGCAGTACTGAGGGAGTGCCGCACTGTCGGAGGGGCAGTACTGAGGGAGTGCCGCACTGTCGGAGGGGCAGTACTGAGGGAGCGCTGCAATGTCGGAGGGGCCGTCTTTTGGATGAGACATTAAACCGAGGCCCCATCTGCCCTCTTGGGTGGATGTAAAAGATCCCACGGCACTATTTTGAAGAAGAGCAGGGGGAGTTCTCCCCGGTGTCCTGAGGCCAATATTTATCCATGGTTCAACATCATTGAAACAGAGCTGGAACATGATCACATTGCTGTGTGTGGGAGCTTGCTGTGCGCAAATTGTCTGCCGTGTTTATTACATTACAACAGGGACTGGACTTCAAAAGTACGTCACTGGCCGTTCGGGGCTCTGGGACGTCCCGAACTGTACACCAGTCCGGAACATTCTATCACTTGTCGCTGATTTGAGGAGAAGGCTGTGTTTTTCCGGGGCTCTGTACGTGACACTCTGGGAGCCTGATTTAACGGGTCATTTTAAACTGTGGACCCAGGCTCCTTCACACAGGCCCCATTGAGCTCAGAGAGAGGGGCCTTCCCCCAATCAGACTGGGCCGGGTGAGGAGGGGCAGGGTGAGGAGGTGGGGTGCGGAGGGGGCTGGGTGAGGAGGGGCAGGGTGAGGAGGTGAGGTGGGGAGGGGGCCAGGTGAGGAGGTGGGGTGGGGAGGGGGCCAGGTGAGGAGGTGGGGTGCGGAGGGGGGCTGGGTGAGGAGGTGGGGTGAGGAGGGGGAGGGTGAGGAGGTGGGGGTGGGGAGGGGGCTGGGTGAGGAGGGGCAGGGTGAGGAGGTGGGGTGGGGAGGGGGCCAGGTGAGGAGGGGGAGGGTGAGGAGGGGGAGGGTGAGGAGGTGGGGTGGGGAGGGGGCTGGGTGAGGAGGGGCAGGGTGAGGAGGTGGGGTGGGGAGGGGGCCAGGTGAGGAGGGGGAGGGTGAGGAGGTGGGGTGAGGAGGGGGAGGGTGAGGAGGTGGGGGTGGGGAGGGGGCTGGGTGAGGAGGGGCAGGGTGAGGAGGTGGGGTGCAGAGGGGGAGGGTGAGGAGGTGGGGTGCGGAGGGGGCTGGGTGACGAAGGGAGGGGGTAATGGAGGAAGCAGTGGGGGGAGAGGACAGGGAGGGGTGGGGGTGGGCAGGGTTGCGGTGCGGAGAGCTGTGGTGGAGGGGTACAGTGGGGGGGAGGGGTACGATGGGGAGGAGGGGTGCGATGGGGGGAGGGGTACGATGGGGGGAGGGGTACGATGGGGGGGAGGGGGTGCGATGGGGGGAAGGGGTGCGATGGGGGAGGGGTTGCGATGAAGGAGGGGTACGATGGGGGGAGGGGGTACGATGGGGGTACGATGGGGGAGGGGGTGCGATGGGGGGAGTGGGTACGATGGGGGGAGGGGGTACGATGTGGGGAAGGGGTGCGATGGGGGGAGGGGGGTGCGATGGGGGGAGGGGGTACGATGGGGGGAGGGGGTACGATGTGGGGAAGGGGTGCGATGGGGGGAGGGGGTGCGATGGGGGGAGGGGGTATGATGTGGGGAGGGGGTACGATGGGGGGAGGGGGTGCGATGGGGGGAAGGGGTGCGATGGGGGGAGTGGGTACGATGGGGGGAGGGGGCACGATGTGGGGAAGGGGTGCGATGGGGGGGAGGGGGTGCGATGGGGGAAGGGGTGCGATGGGGGGAGTGGGTACGATGGTTGGTGGGTACGATGGGCGAGGCGGAGGGGGCGATGGGGGGAGGGGGTGCGATGGGGGAAGGGGTGCGATGTGGGGAGGGGGTACGATGGGGGGGAGGGGGGTGCGATTGGGGGGAGGGGG
>NC_092006.1:1450626-1453126 GCF_044704955.1 Pristiophorus japonicus
CACCACCTCCGACATTCCAACAGTCTTTCTCTCTCAGGACATCCCAAGACGCTCCACAGCCAATCAAATACGTATTTCACAGTGGGCTCACTGTTGTATTGTGGGAAACGCGGCAGCTCAATTTGTGCACAGCAAGCTCCCACACACAGCGATGTGATAATGACCTGGATCGTCTGTTTTAGTGAGGGATAAATATTGGCCAGGTCATCGGGAGCTATTTGGGGTGTCCCAGGGTCATGAGAGCTGCTACAGACACACTCCGTCTTCTCTTCTCCCGCTTGGTTTTCAGCTTTTGCAAATTCATTAATCAGCTATAATCTACTTTCCCCTGGGACAGTGTAGAGGGAGCTTTACTCTGTATCTAACCCCGTGCTGTACCTGCCCTGGGAGTGTTTGATGGGACAGTGTAGAGGGAGCTTTACTCTGTAACTAACCCCCTGTACCTGCCCTGGGAGTGTTTGATGGGACAGTGTAGAGGGAGCTTTACTCTGTATCTAACCCCCTGTACCTGCCCTGGGAGTGTTTGATGGGACAGTGTAGAGGGAGCTTTACTCTGTATCTAACCCCGTGCTGTACCTGCCCTGGGAGTGTTTGATGGGACAGTGTAGAGGGAGCTTTACTCTGTAACTAACCCCCTGTACCTGCCCTGGGAGTGTTTGATGGGACAGTGTAGAGGGAGCTTTACTCTGTATCTAACCCCCTGTACCTGCCCTGGGAGTGTTTGATGGGACAGTGTAGAGGGAGCTTTACTCTGTATCTAACCCCGTGCTGTACCTGCCCTGGGAGTGTTTGATGGGACAGTGTAGAGGGAGCTTTACTCTGTATCTAACCCCCTGTACCTGCCCTGGGAGTGTTTGATGAGACAGTGTAGAGGGAGCTTTACTCTGTATCTAACCCCCTGTACCTGCCCTGGGAGTGTTTGATGCGACAGTGTAGAGGGAGTTTTACTCTGTATCTAAGCCCCTGTACTTGCCCTGGGAGTGTTTGATGGGACAGTGTAGAGGGAGCTTTACTCTGTATCTAACCCCGTGCTGTACCTGCCCTGGGAGTGTTTGATGGGACAGTGTAGAGGGAGCTTTACTCTGTATCTAACCACGTGCTGTACCTGCCCTGGGAATGTGTGATGGGACAGTGTAGAGGGAGCTTTACTCTGCATCTAACCCCGTGCTGTACCTGCCCTGGGAGTGTTTGATGGGACAGTGTAGAGGGAGCTTTACTCTGTATCTAACCCCCTGTACCTGCCCTGGGAATGTTTGATGGGACAGTGTAGAGGGAGCTTTACTCTGTATCTAACCTCCTGTACCTGCCCTGGGAGTGTTTGATGGGACAGTGTAGAGGGAGCTTTACTCTATATCTAACCCCCTGTACCTGCCCTGGGAGTGTTTGATGGGACAGTATAGAGGGAGCTTTACTCTGTATCTAACCCCGTGCTGTACCTGCCCTGGGAGTGTTTGATGAGACAGTGTAGAGGGAGCTTTACTCTGTATCTAACCCCCTGTACCTGCCCTGGGAGTGTTTGATGGGACAGTGTAGAGGGAGCTTTACTCTGTGTCTAACCCCGTGCAGTACATGCCTTGGGAGTGTTTGATGCGACAGTTGGTTCACCAGACTGATTCCCGGGATGGCTGGACTGACATATGAGGAGAGACTGGATCGACTGGGCCTTTATTCACTGGAGTTTAGAAGAATGAGAGGGGATCTCATAGAAACATATAAAATTATGACGGGACTGGACAGGTTAGATGCAGGAAGAATGTTCCCGATGTTGGGGAAGTCCAGAACCAGGGGTCACAGTCGAAGGATAAGGGGTAAGCCATTTAGGACCGAGATGTCATAGCAGTGCATTTGGAAAGAGGTGACATGATAGGTCCAAGTCAGCATGGATTTGTGAAAGGGAAATCATGCTTGACAAATCTTCTGGAATTTTTTGAGGATGTTTCCAGTAGAGTGGACAAGGGAGAACCAGTTGATTTGGTATATTTGGATTTTCAGAAGGCTTTCGACAAGGTCCCACACAGGAGATTAATGTGCAAAGTTAAAGCACATGGGATTGGGGGTAGTGTGCTGACATGGATTGAGAACTGGTTGTCAGACAGGAAGCAAAGAGTAGGAGTAAATGGGTACTTTTCAGAATGGCAGGCAGTGACTAGTGGGGTACCGCAAGGTTCTGTGCTGGGGCCCCAGCTGTTTACACTGTACATTAATGATTTAGACGAGGGGATTAAATGCAGTATCTCCAAATTTGCGGATGACACTAAGTTGGGTGGCAGTGTGAGCTGCGAGGTGGATGCTATGAGGCTGCAGAGTGACTTGGATAGGTTAGGTGAGTGGGCAAATGCATGGCAGATGAAGTATAATGTGGATAAATGTGAGGTTATCCACTTTGGTGGTAAAAGCAGAGAGACAGACTATTATCTGAATGGTGACAGATTAGGAAAAGGGAAGGTGCAACGAGACCTGGGTGTCATGGTACATCAGTCATTGAAGGTTGGCATGCAGG
>NC_092006.1:1458126-1460626 GCF_044704955.1 Pristiophorus japonicus
AGGAGAGCGAGGGAGTGACGGGGGAGTGGTATCCCGGGCTTAATCCGTCGACAAGATGCACTGCAGTAACTCGCCAAGGCTTCTTCAGCAGCACCTCCCAAACCCGCGACCTCCACCGCCTAGAAGGTCAAGGGCAGCAGGTCCATGGGAACACCACCACCTCCACGTTCCCCTCCCAGTCACACACCATCCCCACTGGGAAATATATCGGCCGTTCCTTCATCGTCGCTGGGTCACAATCCTGGAACTCCCTCCCTAACAGCACTGTGGGAGCACCTTCACCACACGGACTGCAGCGGTTCAAGAAGGTGCTCACCACCACCTTCTCAAGGGGCGAATAAGGACGGGCAATAAATGCCGGCCTTGCCAGCGACGCCCACATCCCAGGGACGAATGAATGAATAAAAATGCCAGTGCATTTTGTATAAATCCTACTGACGTGTAACGTGTGACCAAAGCTGGGAGACTGTGGAACGAGCGCTCGGCTCGCGTTAAATACGCGGGCTTGTGTTTCAGGCAGGTCACAGGGTAGTGGTTTCATCCTAAAGCGCAGACTATCAGGGCCCAGCCGGGGTAGGGGCTGGAGAGGGTTTAGCCTGCAGCTCCCAGGCGAGCTTTCCGACACACTGGCTGATCAAATCGACAGGCTCCTCACAGCAAAAGCAGCTTCCAAGCCTTGTGCCGAACGGACGAGATATTTCATTCACAACTGCAAGCAGGCTTTACCAGGGGGGGGCCGAGCAGGCTGCCCTGGTGTTTGGGGCTCCCCCCTGATACCGAATCCGTCCCCAGCTCCCAGCAACACATTGCCATCACAGCCGAGATAAAGGCTCCCTTTCTGTTAGCTTACTAAACCAGCCTGGCCTATTGCTTATCAAAGCAATGACTTGCCCTTCTCCAGAGCCATGCACCACCACTGGACGTCCCAAAGCGCCCCACAGCCAATTACGTACTTTCGGAGTGTGCTCACTGTTGTAATGTGGGAAACGCCAATTAACACACAGCAAGCTCCCACACACGGCAATGTGATAATGACCCAGATCATCTGTTTTAGTGATGTTGGTTGAGGGATAAATATTGGCCCCAGGACACCGGGGAGAACTCCCCCTGCTCTTCTTCCAATAGTGGCCCCGGGATCTTTTACATCTACCCGAGAGGGCAGACGGGGCCTCGGTTTAACGTCTCATCTGAAAGACGGCCCCTTCAACAGTGCGGCGCTCCCTCAGTAGGGGCAGTACTGAGGGAGCGCTACACTGTCGGAGGGGCAGTACTGAGGGAGCGCTGCACTGTCGGAGGGGCAGTACTGAGGGAGTGCTGCACTGTCGGAGGGGCGGTACTGAGGGAGTGCCGCACTGTCAGAGGGGCAGTACTGAGGGAGTGCCGCACTGTCGGAAGGGCAGTACTGAGGGAGTGCCGCACTGTCGGAGGAGCAGTATTGAGGGAGTGCCACACTGTCGGAGGGGCAGTACTGAGGGAGTGCCGCACTGTCGGAGGGGCAGTACTGAGGGAGTGCAGCACTGTTGGAGGGGCAGTACTGAGGGAACGCCGCACTGTCGGAGGGGCAGTCTTTCAGATGAAATGTTAAACTGAGGCCCCATCTGAAGGGTGGATAACCAGAGGGACACAGATTGACGATAATCGGCGATGGAACCAGAGGGACACAGATTGACGATAATCGGCGATGGAACCAGAGGGACACAGATTGACGATAATCGGCGATGGAACCAGAGGGACACAGATTGACGATAATCGGCGATGGAACCAGAGGGACACAGATTGACGATAATCGGCGATGGAACCAGAGGGGGAGAGGGGGGAGAATGTGTTTACGCAGCGAGTTGTTGTGATCGGGAATGCGCTGCCTGAAAGGGCGGTGGGAGCTGATTCAATAGTGACTTTCAAACCGGGAATCGGATAAATACTGGAAATGTGCCGGGCTGTGGGGAAAGAGCGGGGGGGAGTGGGACTGATTGGATCGCTCTGTCACAGAGCCGGCACAGCACGGGCTGGATGGGCCCAGCGGGATCCTCCTGTGCTGATTCCATTACAAGACTGCGGGGGACAGTGGGAGGGAGATGTTTAGTCCTGAGGTTCCTGCCATCGGGCGTGTGGGGGCCGGCTCGAGCGGGCAGGGTAAGGCCGGGTTAGGTATCGGCGGAGTGGGGTCGGGGCGGGGTCGGAGCGAGGTCGTTGTGGGGCCAGGTCAGTGCAGGGTTAGTTCAGGATGTGAGCAGGCTGAGCATTATGGATTTGCGGTGGAACTTGAGTGATCCCAAGCTGTGTGCAAAGCAGGGACAGGACATCCCACTCTCGGTCCAACTGCACGTTTCCTGCTAATGGTCAATCAATAATGGGCAGGGTTGGAAATTAGCCCAAGATTATGCTCATTAATGTCGTCACGGTACATTCACTCCCGTCTGGGACTGTACGGCCCGTGTGTGTCCCAGTGTAACCCGTGCTGTACCTGCCCTGGGAGTGTTTGACGGGACAGTGTAGAGGG